>NC_133300.1:3504042-3804042 GCF_005239225.2 Populus alba | reverse complement strand
CATAACAAAACAGAAAAAAATCACATAAGAAAAAACACTGTATCAATCCACAGTAATTTGCAAGGAAAGTTATAGTGCTTTCCTCACATATTGTAACTGTAATTTTTAATCAGCTCAATATTAAAAAAATAAAATAAAAAAAGATAATTTTGGAGAAAATAAAAACAAAAACAAAGAAAACCATGCAGAGAAACATTGTAGCAATCAACAATGTTTTAAAAAAAAAAATTACAAAACTAAATTATTAATCAGCTCAATATAAAAAAATTTAACAAATATAATTTTGAAAAAATAAAAAAATAAAATAGAAAAACTAATTGAAAAAACACCGTAACAATCCACAATATTTTAAAGGAAAAAAATTACAAAACAGAATTTTTAACCAGTTCAATATTTAAAAAGTAAAATCAATAAAGAAAACATTTTAAAAGAAAATTAAATGGAAAAAAAGAAAAAAGCAAAGTTGGAAAAAAAGAAAAAGGAAAGCAAGTTCGAAAAAAAGAAGATGAGGGAAAGTTGTCAAAAAAATGACAAAAAAAAAAAAGAAGAAGAAGAAGAAGAAGAAAGAAGGGAAAGCACTGTGGATTACTGTTGTAATCCACAGTGATTTAGGTGTGGGGGAACAGTGATTCCCCCACACCATTTAGATATTTTTAATATATATATATATAAAAGCATTCTATCTGTAAAGTTTACTAGCTATAGAGAGAGAGAGAGTGGTTCATCACACTTCATCTCCATAGGTGTGGTTCATCACACCTGTGGAGATGAAGAAGGAAAGTACATAAGCTTTAAACTACAGATTAAGGATTTTCAGTCTGATGGAGAAGGAAAATATTGTTGAATTAAACTCAACATCTAGATGGTCAAGGAAGGCAACCACCAGCTGCCACCGACCAGCCACCAACCGACCAGCCGCCAGCCGCCAGCCGCAGCCGCCAGCCGCCTTCACACCACCGGCCGCCGGCCGCCTTCACACTTGGAACAGTTGATTTTTTGTATTCTGATTTCGTGTATAAATAGAGTGCTCAGTTTATGTTAATGTGTGTGGAGAGAATTGAGAGGAACACTAGAAAGAGAAAGAGAGAGAGAGGGCGTGTATTTGTAAGCTTTTGTTTTGTGTTATTGTAAGCTTCGGTTTTGTGTAATAAAACAGCGTCAAAGAAAGAGAAGATGTTTTACTAGAGGCACAGAAGCAAGCCCTCAAAGTCAACAGAAAGAAAGACAACAAAGCAAAGACCATCACCTATCAAGGTCTTGATGAAGATACATTCGAGATCATAGCTTCCGCTGAAACATCACATGATATATGGGAGGCTCTCCAACAGAAATACAAAGGTGCTGACAGAATCAAGAAGATTCGTCTTCAATCTTTGCGAGGAGAATTTGAGTTATTACAAATGAAGTCCTCGGAGTTTATTTCTGATTATCACACAAGGATTATGGTGATAGTAAACCAGATGAGAAGAAATGGAGAAGCCCTTATCGATTCTCGAATTACGGAGAAAATTTTGAGATCCCTAGATCCAAAATTTGATCATGTTGTTGTCGCCATTGAAGAGTCCAAAGAAGTGGACAAGTTGACAATAGATGAGCTTATGAGTTCTTTGCAAGCTCATGAGCAGAAGATTGTAAAGCGAAATGGAGATAAGGCCATCGAGCATGCCTTACAAGCAAAGCCGTCCCTCAAGGACAGATATGAGCAAGGGGAGACTTCAACAAGTGGCTACACCACTCAAGCAGGAAGTCAACAATCCAGAAGAGGATTCCAGAGATTCCAAGGAAGAGGTTCTTGGAATACAAGCTTTAGAGGAAGAGGTGGCAGAAATACCACCAGAGGAGGCCGAGAGGCCAACAAGCATTCACTCCTAGAGGAAGAGGAGGCGGTTACAATAACCGTGACAAGAGGAATATCAAATGTTATAGTTGCAATGAATTTGGGCACTATAGCACTAAATGCAGATAGTGACCCATTAAGCTTCAATAAAGCTGTCACAGAAAAGAAATGGATTAAAGCAATGGATGAAGAAATACATGCCATTGAGAAGAATGATACCTTGATGCTGACTTATCCACCAGAAAAGAAGAAAGCAATAGGTGTCAAAAGGGTCTACAAGACGAAAGCCAAATTAGTGGATAAATGGTACAAGCAGAGAGAGGGCATGTATTTGTAAGCTTTTGTTTTGTGTTATTGTAAGCTTCGGTTTTGTGTAATAAAACAACGTGTTTTATCCCCTCTGAGTGTCTCAAAGCCACCACCAGTGGTTTCTCCCACCAACAATTGGTATCAGAGCCCCGTTCGCCGGAAAACAGAAGAGTTTTGGGGTATATCCGAATTTTCAAAGTTGTTAAAAACAAGTTTTGATCATTCCACAGTGTAGAGTTCATCAAGACGAACTCACTGTCGCAAGACTCAGCCTGATCGGATCCCGAGGTGAGCCACACGCGCCGCCTGAAGATTCTGCCCCATTGACCACGCGCAGCCCACACGCGCCAGAGGTTGAAGACGAGTGCAGTCCACGCGCGCCAAATCCGAGCCGTACAACGAGCCGAGCCGAGAAGTTAAGCCGCCGTACAACGCGCCAAGCCGAGCCGCCTTCCAGCCGAAGCCGAGCTGAAAGAATATTCCCTGGAATATTCCACAGAATATTCCCGGTTCAACCTAGCGAACCGCCCGCCGTACAGAATTGGTTTTTTGACCGGTTCACCCATTTTCTGACCTGATTTCTTTAAAGTCAGACCGGTTCCCTACTATTTGGACCATTCCGGATCGATCTACAGTGTCCGTTTGGCCAAATTCGTCTCCCAGAAAGGTGATATAGTCATTCCAAGAGCAAAATGACTATAGAAGGTACACATACACTCATCCCGAAGCTGACCAAAGACAACTATGATAGTTGGTGCATAAGATTAAAAGCATTTCTTGGGTCACAAGAGTGTTTGGATATTGTACAAACTGGTTATGATGAACCAGAGTCCAAAGAGAAAGGGAGAGAGAGGGCGTGTATTAAGCTTTTGTTTTGTGTAATTGTAAGCTTCGGTTTTGTGTAATAAAACAGTGTGTTTTATCCCCTCTGAGTGTTTCAAAGCCACCACCAGTGGTTTCTCTCACCAACAAATACATCAGCTTTAAAGTTTCATCACACTTCATTTCCACAGGTATGACTATGTTATTTCACAGAGGTATTCTATTTTTATGGATAAAAGCTTTTACTACAGTTGTCTTCCTTATTAATAGATTGCATTCATCCGCTCTTAATTCTGAATCTCCATACGTGACATTGCACGAAACTCTTCCTTATTATTCATCTCCTCAAGTCTTTGGGTCTAAAAGCTTCCCTTACACCTAAGATACAAGACAACATAAATTTTATCAAAAAACAGTCCTTTTTATCTTTGTAGGATACAATGATAAACAAAAAAGGATACAAATGTTTTCAAGCTTCCAGCAAAAACAAATGTTGTTTCTCTCCATGTGGTCTTTGATGAATCATTCTTTCCCTATATAAAAAATCATAATTGCAACACCACGTCTCCTACATCACTACATGTTATTAACATATTTGATTCATAGTTGGCTCATACTAACTCTAGTTCCATTGCAGGAATACATCCCACAACAGTCACTCCACCATGCTTGAGCTCTTTATCTGCTGCTCCAACACTTTATCTTTATTCATATGATACTGCAGGTTCTTTTCCTCACAATAAATGAAGCTCATCATGTTAGGACTGAACCCATGCCTTAATTGTAGGTAGCATAACCTGGAAATGATCCTGAAATAAATCGACAGCATGACAAAACTAAAACCTGACAACATGATAGAATTGAACCCATGATTGATTTGTATCTAGTACCACCTGAAACTGAGCTTGAAATGTAAGAGAAATACTCACCTCTTTCATTGTCTAATTCAATGGAATCAATCACACAACTTGTTCAATCTACACAGGTATCTCTTCCATATACCATGGTTATAAGATCACAAAGGGGGATTGTCAAGCCCAATCCAAAATATGTTTTAACTTCCCTCAAAATTTCAGCAATGATTCCATTTGAACATCACAACATTCGTCTTCCTTAGATCACCATGACTGGGCGCTACCACAGAAAAGGATCTTGAGGCTCTTCACAAAAATCAAACTTGAAAAATTGTTCCTCGCACTACTACCATGCATGCATGTCATTGCCTCTAAATTAATGAGTTCTCAAAGTAAAACCGAAACCCATGGATCACTACAAAGATTTAGTGGTAGCGAATAGGTATCACCAGGATTTGACTATACCAAGACGTTCTCTCCGGTTATCAAACCTGGAACTATCTGCATGGTTATAACTATAACACCAGTTAAAAAATGGTCTATACACAACTTGACATAAAAAAATGCTTTTCTACATGGATTAATTTTAGAAGATATACTTATGGAATAACCTCCAGGAATTACATTTTAAAAATAGTTCATTACATTTTAAGATATCTTTAAGGCACCATTGACATTGGTCTATATTTTACTTCACACAATACACTTGATCTTTGTGCTTTCTCATATACAAATTGGGCAGGCTTTCCTACCACTGGATATTGCATATTCTTTGGAAGCAACCTCATCTCCTAGTGTGCAAAGAAACAACATACCATATATGAATCAAGCACTAAAGCAAAATATAGTCATGGTCAACACAGTAGCTGAGCTTACATGGCTGACTTTTATTCTAATCACAGTGCTATGTATATAATGTTTAATCCAGTGTTCATACTCGCAACAAACACGTTGAGTTGAACTATCATTTTATGCATGAAAAAGTTGTATTTAGACTTCTCATTACTAAACACATATCCACTAATAATCAAGTAGACAACATCTTTACCTAACCTATGTCAAAGGCTTCCCTCAGCTACTTCAAGGGAAACATTTGCCTAGGGTATTAATAGGAGTAGAATCTGACAACCTAACATAATTTAGGGGAGCAACTTGAGTGACAAGTGTACCGCACGTATGCGGTGTCACAACGATCGTCCACCACTCAGGTAAATGTATAGGTCTATCTGGCAAATGTAGAGAGATAAGAAAATCCTATCTTTTATTAGTGGAAAATTTGAATGGAGTTGCCACCTAATATTTTGGTCACTAAGAACCCTAGCTAATCTTAAAGATCGGATATGGAGACTAGTTGTATAAAGGGAAGGTATTAGAACCCCAACTATGCCCTAGCTAAGGTAAGCTGCATTGTTTTGTCTGATAAAATCTAAAGTCTTGTGATTTCTAATTGTCGGTCCATTTACGGTTTAAGAAAACTCCTCCTCTATAAGAAGATCCTTATCTTATTAGGTAAAAAACCTAATTGTTCTAAGTCGTAGAAAGAAAATACCTTTTTAATATTGGAAATACATTTCATGTATAAATTCATAATCCCTTATACTAAAACAAAACAAAACAAAATTTTTGTTGTTTTTGAAATTTTGGTCAATGTTCTCTTGACTTTAATAAACTGGTTATTAAAGCCAAAATGCATGCTAAAACATTGTTTTTTAGTGTATGAAAAACATAATATGATTTTTTAGCTTTGAGACACTTGGCCATATGCACAAAAATATTTGTTTCTTTTTTAATTTTTTTTTTGTATTTTTGGAAGTTTTTTGACGAAAACCTAGTATTTTGATACCAGATTTGTATTTTTATGATGTAAAACACATACCGATATTAACCAAAATGGATAAAAAAAAATTGTGCTAGAAAATTGTAAAATTAAAAAAAAAACACAAAATCTTAAATGTTTTTTGAATGGGCCGGACCTGACCCATATCAGTGGGCTGGGCTAGACCCGACCCAAAACTGAATGGGTTGGTTACTGTGTCTAAGCACACAAACCAGCCCTCCATTTGCTGCAGAACGTGAATTAATTCACATTTTGCATGAAAATGCATATAGCGGCTGAGCAAAAGGAGAAAGAGACGGGGGCAACGAGAGGTTACCTACTGTGGCGTCGAGGCAGTGCTGCTGGCGGTGGAGGCACAGTGGCCGGTGGTTTTCTCACCCTTCTTTCTCTGTTTTTTTGTTCTCTTCTCTGTCTTTTTTTCTTTTTGTTTTTTTTTTCTTTTCTTCTTCTCTTTTCTCTTCTCTTCTCTCTTCCTTCTCCCTTTTGTTGTGTTCTCTCTCTCTCTCTCTCTCTCTCATTCTGTTTCTCTCTTCTTCTTTTTTCTTCCATCTGTGCCTCTTCTCTGACTCTGTATTTATAGGCAGAGATGGGCAGTGAAAATGCCCCGCCTCTATCCGGTCAGGGGATAAGGCAGGGTAGACGGAGGGTGCCAGCTGGAGGGTGGTAGGCCATTGGTTAGGTCGGTGTCTTTTTTAGGTTTAAAAGAGAGTGGGAGTCGGTGACAGAGGAAGAAAAATCTTCTTCTTCCCTTGCTACGCGCGTCTAGGGGAAGAAGAAAACCCATAGTGCCTTCAAAATGGCACCGTTTTGTGTTTTTCCTTTTTTTCGTGAACAGTGCATGAAGCGGTGCCGTTTTGGACAAAATGCACAATTTCATTTAAAAGGAAAAGGAGGCAAAAACATGTCATAGTTCACATTGGTCCTCAATTTGTGATTTGTTCAATCAAGTCCTCAATTGCAATTTTGATTTAAAAAACAATGCAATTGCATCCCTGCCAAAAATCAAACAGCGGCCATGAAGTTGGCCGCCTTTTTCACTTTGGTCCTTGATCTTAAATTAGTGCAATTTGACCCTTAATTGAGTAATAAACTTCTAATTTCTTCAATTTGGCTCCTGATCCGGTTTTAATTACAGCCCCTCTATTTACGCATCTTTTTCCACTTTGGTCCTTGGTTTCAGATTTCTTTAATTAAGTCCCTAATTGACCATCAAACTTTAATATTTATGCAATTAAGCCCTTAATTTGATCAAATTAACTTTTAAAAATTATATTTTAACCCCAGAACTTTAATTTCTTCCAATTAAAGCCCAAATTGACTCCAAAATCAATTTTTCTTGCAATCAAACTCTCTATAAAGTCAATTAAACCTCTAATGAAATTTAATTGAGTTTATAAACATCTGATTTTTTACTTTTCTTTCTTAAATTGAATTTTTTTTGTCAATAGGGCTCTCGCCAATCAACAAAATACTATCAAATTTTAATCTTTGTAATTTTGAACCTCCTTAACCAATTTTGGACCATTTTTAGGGCGTTTTGGCATCCTTTTCTCACTATTCTTTTTTTTTTTTTTTTAACATGTATTATTTTATTTATTTATTTTTATTTTCTTATTTTTTGTGTGGGGGCCCAAAAATGGGTTATGACAATTGTCAACAAGAATCTCAGTGCTTTCCTTTTGCTCCAAGTTAAGATCAATTAAAATTTTTCTCAGCCATAAAGCTTGATTAACATCAGCTGTTGCAACAACAAACTCTGCTTCAGTAGTGGATTGAGCTACAGTTTCTTGTTTTTGCGAGCACCATGAAAAAACACCAGAACCAAGTGTGAAACAGTAACCTGAAGTGCTCTTTAAATCATCAATGGTACCTCCCCAATCACTGTCTGAGAAACTAACCAGCTTGAACTCTTTGCTCCTCGTGAATTTAATGCCAAATTTGCATGTGCCTTTGACATATCTAATCACCCTCTTTGCAACCTTGAGATGCAATTCACTTGCACAATGCATAAACCGAGACAAGATACTTACAGCATTAAAAATTATCAAGCTGAGTTGATGTGAGGTACATTAAGCAACCAATTAGACTTCTGAAATGTACCTGATCAATCTTATATGTTCCATCTTCTTTACAGAGCTTTTCCTTTTGGTTCATAGGAGTGCTCATTTCTTTGCATTCTTTAAGTTTAAACTTCTTCAGAATCTCCTTGGCGTATTTCTTTTGACAGATAAAAACTTTATATTCATCTTGCACAATTTCCATTTCAAGAAAGAAAGTCATCAAACTGAGATCTGTCATCTCAAAAACTCCATCATTTCTTGCTTAAACTTCTCCACAAGACTTGTGTTGTTTCCTGTCACAACCAGATCATCCACATATAGTGAGATGATAAGAATGTTAGCACCATTTTGCTTGACATACATTGTTGATTCAGAGAAGCTTTTAGAAAATCCCAAGTTTTGCAGATGTTCATCAATTCTATTATACCAAGCTCTTGGAGCTTGCTTCAATCCATAGAGAGCCTTCTTAAGAAGACAAACTTTATCTTCTTCTCCTTATTTTACATAGCCTTCTGGTTGCTCTACATAAATCTCCTCCTCCAAAAAACCATTCAAGAACGCTGACTTGACATCTAATTGGTACACCTTCCAATTCTCTTGAGCTGCAATGGCAAGTAAGAGCCTGATAGTGTTGAGTCTAGCTACTGATGCGAAGGTATCTGAGTAATCCACACCGAATATTTAAGCATTTCCTTTGACCACGAGTCTGGCCTTATGCTTATTGATTTAGCCATCAACATTAAGCTTGGTTCTATACACCCACTTGACTCCAATAACCTTTCTATTTTGGGGTCGATCAACCAACTCCCATGTTTTGTTCCTTTCAATCATGAACAACTCCTCCTTCATTGCAGCAATCCAATTTTGATCCATCTTGGCTTCTTCAAAATCTACAGGTTCACACACAACAATGTTGCATCTTTGATAAACATCAGAAAGTAGTTTTGTGCGTTTGATGGGAATGTCATCTGTCATGACATTTTGCTAGTCTTTTATGTTTTGATCCTTTGTGTCCAAACCAAAAAACTTGATCTTTGGCTCTTTTGAGGTTGAATTCATCTTCTTTGCATCATCCTAGTTCCACTCTTTGTCCTCCATAAAGTGCACATCCCTGCTTATAATAATTTTTCCAATTTATGCCTGAAAAACTTTATAAGCTTTTGCAATCGAGCTATAGCCAATGAAGATGCTTGGAAGTGCTCTTTTATCTAGTTTATCTCTTTTGATTTATGGAACAAGAGTGAAGCACAAACATCCAAATATTTTAAGGAAGTTCAAAGATGGTTTATAACCATACCATGCCTCAAAAGGTGTTTGATCCTTTACAGCTCTGGTTAGAAGTCGGTTTTGCAGAAAAACAGCAGTGTTTGCTGCCTCTGCTCAGAACTTTTTTGGTAGATTCTTCTCATGCAACATACATCTTGTCATCTCCAAAATGAATTTGTTCTGTCTCTCACTAACTTCATTTTGTTGTGGAGTATATGGAGTGATTAATTGATGTTGAATGCCTGCCTCCTCACAAAACCTGTTAAATGAGTTAGAGGTGTATTCCTTGCCATTGTCTGATCTAAGATTTTGAATTTTATAGCCATTCTAGTTTTCAACTCTGGCTTTAAAGTTCCAGAAAACTTGAGCCACCTCTGACTTGTGCTTCAAAAAGAAAATCCAACACGTAGGGGAGAAATCATCAATGAATACAGCATAATAGAGATTGCCATTTAGAGAAGGCGTTCTTTGTGGGCCTACAATGTCCATATGAATCGATTGCAGCTTCTGTGCTGCTCTCCATGTTACTTTGGAAAATGGTTTCCTGCTTTGCTTTCTAGACTGACATGCTTTGCAATATAGAATGTGATTATCAAGTGCTGGAAGATCATTTGCCATCATCTTAGATTTCATCTGCAGCAGCCCGTTATGATGATAGTGCCCGAACCTTTTAAGCCAAACTTCTGTGATATTTTCTTTGATTGGGAAAGTAGTTTGCTCCTCCTTTAATGGATTTAGAGCAAAGCATTTTCCTTTCATTTTTACTTTGAAAATATCATGGCCATCTGCATCTTTAATCAAGCAACTTTTATTTTCAAACACAACTTTATAACCTTTTTCAATTAGTTGTCCAACGCTAAACAAGTTTTGATCAATTTTAGGAACATACAACACATCAGAAATGAACTTTGTACCTGAACAGGTTGGAATTGCGATTGTCCCCTTTCCTTCCACAGTTATGTACTCGCCATTTCCAATTCAAACTTTCAAAGTGTTTGAGCTCCTTAGTTCTCTGAATAGATCTTTGTCATATGTCATGTGGTTAGTACAACCACTATCAATAAGCCAACTCTCACTTGATTCAATGCTAGAGAAATATGTAGCCATGAATAGTTGATCTTCCTCCTCTTGATCAGCAATTTGTGCCTCTTCATCATGTTGTTGATTTTTGCTCTTACAAATAATAGCTCCATGCCCCATCTAGTTGCATTTGTTGCACTTGGTGTCTGGTCTTCTCCAGCATTTAAAATGTGGATGAGATTTTCTATTACAATGCTAGCATGGAAGATAAGATCCCTTCTTGTTTCCAGTATTGCTCATGTTGTTGTTGGCCTTAAAATCTCCATTTGAACCTTGATGGCTTTTACCTTTATTTTTTTGCAGTTTCTGTTCTCTTTATGCTTAACAAATAAGGCTCCCTCAACATCATCTTCCTGCCTCAAAGCCTTTATTAGCTCATGTGCTTGTAATGCATTCAACATCTCTGACAAAGTGATTTTTGACATATCCTTAGTGTTTTCTGAGGATGTAATTGTTGCCTCAAATTTTTCAGGAATTGTTACAAGAAGTTTTTGGACAATCCTTGATTCTGGTATAGACGAGCCAAGTAGTTTGACTCGGCTAGCAATGTTAAGCAACCTGTCATAATACTCTTTGATGGATTCAGTCTTTTTCATCTTCTGAAACTCAAAATCACGTACCAAGTTTAGCACTTGCATCCCTCGGATCATTTCATCTCCTTCGTATTCAGTCTTGTGATAATCCCATATCTTTTTTGTTGACTTCGAAGACATGATACGAGTAAAGATGGTGGATGAGACTACAACAAACAAACATGCTTTTCCCTTTGATTTCTTCATTTTCTTCTCCTTATACGCTTTGATCTATGCCATGGTGGGATTATTAGGAAGTGCAGGGATTTCATAGTCTTCTTCCACTGCTTCCCAAAGATCCAAAGCGTCCAAGTATGTCTCCATGTGTGTTGCACGTGTGCGTCATTGCGGCGAAAACATCCAACCTCAAATTTTGTTATCTTATATGGTAAATATAGGGAGACAAGAAATTCTTATCTTTTATTAGTGAAAAAATAGAATGGAAGTCGCCACCTAGTATTTTGGTCACTAGGAACCCTAATTGGTCTCAGAGATCAAGTACAGAGACAGGTTGCATAAAGGGAAGGTTTTAGCACCCCAAATATGCCCTACCTAAGATAGGCTGCATTGTTTAATTGTCTGATAAAATCTAAGATCTTGTCGTGTTTTCTAGTTGTTGGTCCGTCTATGGTTTAAGAAAAGTTCTCTTTGGTAAAGAGATCCATATCTTATCGAGTAAAACCTAACCGTTCTAACATCAACAAAAGAATTTAATATCCTGAATACGTCTTACGTATAAGATCATAACCCTATATATTAAAAGAAAACAAAATATTTTTTTGGAGTTTTTGGAAATATTGGCCTAGTTCTCGTGACTTTAATAAACTGGTTATTAAAACCAAAATGCATGCTAATATATATTTTTGAAGTTTTTCTTTGTTATATGAAAGTACAATATGATTTATTTATTTATTTTGAGAGACTTGGACGTATGCATGAAAACAAAATATTTTTTATATTTTGTCGAAGATCGAGTATTTTAATACCGAATTTGTAGTATAAAAACATAAACCGATATTGATTAAAATGCAGTAGATTTTTTTGCAAAAAATCATCAATTTTTTTAAATAATTTTTGAAGATCTTTTTTTTAGCTAGACCCGGCCCGACCCATGTAGCGGGGCTAGACCTAGCCACCCATAACTCAGCCATGCACACGTAAAATTCTACACGTACATGGAACAGTGCGAAGGTAATTATATATCACCTTCGCACTGTTCACCTTCGCACTGTTCATCCTTCATTTGTTTTGCAGATTGCTGAAGACCCCTAGTTATTAACAGAGAAAAAAAATGAAACGGCGATCTTTTGGCTTGCTTTCGTCTCCTGTTTCTTTTTGTTTTTCTAGACAAACCTGGAATCAATTGTTGCGAAGAAAGGACATGAACATACCTGGTTCTAGAGAAACCGGTGGTGATGCTGACCTCCTCTGCTGTCTGTGTTCTCTGCTCCACCGTTCGGTTAATTTCTCTTCCTTTGCTCTTCTGTTCCGATCTCCTTGTTCGGCCTTGCTTCATTTTTTTTTTTAACTCTTTTCTCTTGTATTTCCCTCTGTGCTTCTCTTCCTTCCAGCCTCCCTCTCTCTATCTTTCTCATACGTCCGTTCTCTTCTTTTTCTCTATTCTATCTCCCTTCAAAACTTCTGTCAACTTTCCCCTCTCTCTGTTTTCCTTTCCTTTCCCTTCTGTCCCCTCTCGTTTTTTTTATTTTCTTTCCTTTCCTCTGTCTTGTTTCCCCAGTGTTTCTGCCACCTTTTTTTTCTCTTCCCCCCCCCTTCCCTTTGTTTCTCTTTTTTTCCTTCTGTCGTTCTCCTCCCTGTTCTTCTTTTTCCTCCCCTTTTCCCCAGTCCCTTCTCTGGTTTTTATAGCCAGAGGATGCATGCGTTATGGCAGGCACAAGGTAACGGCCGGCGTGCTTTATGGTGGTGAGAAAATCAGCCGCAAGACATGCCCTTGATTGCAGCTCCACCGCTCCTCTTTTTACTGCAGAAAACGTTGCTTGAAGACTGTGAGCAGTGAGCAGTAATTCTCAATGCAACGACACCGTTTCAATTTCAAAATGATATTTTTGATTTGGTCCTTGGATGATTTTACTATTTGGTAATCAAGGCCCCATAAAATTTTTAATTAGATCCCTTGAGTTTAGTGCCTTTTCTGGTTTGGTCCTTGGTTTTGGATTGTTTCAATTAAATTCCTAATTGGCCATCAAACTTTAATAATTACGCAATTAAGCCATTAGACTTCTCTCTTATGGCGGATGACGAAATCATGGCTTCGCATAAACAAGCGAATGTCGACCATAAATATTGCCATTTGAGGTCTCTACTATACCGGGAACAATACTGTTGGTAGAATGCGAAGAGTCTCACTTGGTATTCTGATTTACTTAATTTGGGAAGAGCGAAACAAGAGGATTTTTTTTATTACCTGCAATTTTGTATTATAAAAAATTGCAGGTTATGTTCTTCATGGTTCTGCATTTCCATGAAAAAAACCATTTCAATCTCTAATTTGGGGGCTGCTTTCCTGCTCTGATTGGCTTTGTTTCCTTTGTCTTTTGGGCAGTTCTCAGGATCTGCTTCTCGGTGTGATCTTTAAAGGGTTGTTTCATCCTCTTTTGCTACTGGTGATGGCCTTTTTTGGTTTGGATGGTGTTGTTGCTGCTGTCTTTTTTGTTCTTCTCAGTCTTATTTCTCTTCTGCTGCGGTTCTCTGTGCTTGATGCCCCTGATGGCTTCATCCATGTTGGTCGTCAGGCCTCTATTATGTTGGCAATGTTTAAGGATTTTGCTCTGCTGGTTCTTTGTTTGTGCATGTTCACTGCTGAGGTTCCCTTGATGCCTACTTTGATGCAGCATGGCCCATTGTTCAAGATTTATGAGCTGGTACTGTTATGTTGCTTTTGGTTAGGTAGGGCACCTTATTATTAATTAGGTTCCTAATCTACCCAAGTTCATTTTCTGCTTGGTTGTCTCTATTTTTTTGTTGGGCTGGACGTTTATTTCTAGTTAGGGAGCATGTTTCTTTTTTATAAATCTTTGATATTGGATTTGTAGGTTTTCTAGCCTTGTATATTTTTTGTCTTTAATATATTCATACATATTTGATAAATAAAAATTAATTAAAGAGTTTTGTCTAATTAATTTATTTATAATCTCATTGATTTCTCTTAGTTTTAAGGGATATCAAATTTATTTATTTTATATGAAATAATATTTATTTTACTTCGATGATCAATAAATTTATATGAATGAATACGTAGAATCTTGAATTGAGCTAACTATATATCAAGTTTTTATTTTCAGAATTATTATTTCTTTAAATTTTTATATTCAAATCTCTTGTTCTTTTTCATTTCAATATATTATAAGAAGATTAAATGAAATTTCCTTTTGGTTCTACCTGATTTTCAAAATCACACTACAAATTTATTTTATTTCTAATAGTTAATCTGAATTATGTTTTGATGTTCCGACAACTTATGAAGTGCAAGCTCCATTACAATATTATTATTTCAGAACTACACAAACCCAATTCCTCATTACGTAGGAATAATATTGCCGATTTTACAGAAGCTCTGGTTAGAAGTCGGTTTTGCGAAAAAACAGTAGTGTTTGCTGCCTCTGCTCAGAACTTCTTTGGTAGATTCTTCTCATGCAACATTCATCTTGTGATCTCCAAAATGAATTTGTTCTGTCTCTCACTAACTTCATTTTGTTGTGGAGTGTATGGAGCGATTAATTGATGTTGAATGCCTGCTCACAAAACCTGTTAAATGAGTTAGAGGTGTATTCCTTGCCATTGTCTGATCTAAGATTTTGAATTTTACAGCCACTCTAGTTTTCAACTCTGGCTTTAAAGTTCCAGAAAACTTGAGCCACCTCTGACTTGTGCTTCAAAAAGAAAATCCAACACGTAGGGGAGAAATCATCAATGAATACAACATAATAGAGACTACCATTTAGAGAAGGCGTTCTTTATGGGCCTACAATGTCCATATGAATCGATTGCAGCTTCTGTGCTGCTCTCCATGTTACTTTGGGAAATGGTTTCCTGCTTTGCTTTCTAGACTAACATGCTTTGCAATTGAGAATGTGATCATCAAGTGCTGGAAGATCATTTGCCATCATCTTAGATTTCATCTGCAACAGCCCGTTATGATGATAGTGCCCGAACCTTTTGTGCCAAACTTTTGTGATATTTTCTTTGATTGGGAAAGTAGTTTGCTCCTTTTTTAATGGATTTAGAGCAAAGCTTTTTCCTTTCATTTTTACTTTGAAAATATCATGGCCATCTGCATCTTTAATCAAGCAACTTTTATTTTCAAACACAACTTTATAACCTTTTTCAATTAGTTGTCCAACGCTAAACAAGTTTTGATCAATTTTAGGAACATACAACACATCAGAAATGAACAAGTTTTGACAAGTTGCCTCAAATTTTTTGGACAATCCTTGATTGTGGTAGAGACGAGCCAAGTAGTTTGACTCGGCTAGCAATGTTAAGCAACTTGTCATAATACTCTTTGATGGATTCAGTCTTTTTTATCTTCTGCAACTCAAAATCACGTACCAAGTTTAGCACTTGCATCCCTCGGATCCTTTCATCTTCTTCGTATTCAGTCTTGAGATAATCCCATATCTTTTTTGCTGACTTCGAAGACATGATACGAGTAAAGATGGTGGATGAGACTACAACATACAAACAGGCTTTTCCCTTTGATTTCTTCATTTTCTTCTCCTTATGGGCTTTGATCTATGCCATGGTGGGATTATTAGGAAGTGCAGGGATTTCATAGTCTTCTTCCACTGCTTCCCAAAGATCCAAAGCGTCCAAGTATGTCTCAATGTGTGTTGCACGTGTGCGGCGTTGCGGCGAAAAAATTCACCCTCAAATTTTGTTATCTTATGTGGCAAATGTGGGGAGACAAGGAATTCTTGTCTTTTATTAATGAAAAAATAGAATGGGAGTCGCCACCTAGTATTTTGGTCACTAGGAACCCTAATTGGTCTCAAAGATCAAGTACAGAGACTAGTTGCGTAAAGGGAAGGTTTTAGCACCCTAAATATGACCTACCTAAGGTAGGCTGCATTGTTTAATTGTCTGATAAAATCTAAGATCTTGTCGTGTTTTCTAGTTGTTGGTCCGTCTATGGTTTAAGAAAAGTCCTCTTCGGTAAAGAGATCCTTATCTTATCGGGTAAAACCTAATCGTTCTAATATCAAGAAAAGAATTTAATATCCTGAATACGTCTTACGTATGAGATCATAACCCTAGATATTAAAAGAAAACAAAATATTTTTTTGGAGTTTTTGGAAATATTGGCCTAGTTCTCGTTACTTTAATAAAATGGTTATTAAAGCCAAAATGCATGCTAATACATATTTTCAAAGTTTTTCTTTGTTATATGAAAGTACAATATGATTTATTTATTTATTTTGAGAGACTTGGGCGTATACATAAAAACAAAATATTTTTTATATTTTGTCGAAGACCAGGTATTTTAATACCGAATTTGTATCTTTACAGTATAAAAAGACAAACCGATATTGATTAAAATGCAGTATATTTTTTTGCAGAAAATCATCAATTTTTTGAAATAATTTTTGAAGATTTTGTTTTTTGCTGGACCCGGCCCGGCCCATGTGGCGGGGCTGGACCTAGCCACCCATAACTAAGCCATGCACGCGTAAAATTCTACGCGTACATGGAACAGTCGCACTGTTCATCCTTCATTTGTTTTGCAGATAGCTGAAGACCCTTGGTTATTAACAGAGAAAAAAAATGAAACGGCGATCTTTTGGTTTGCTTTCGTCTCCTGTTTCTTTTTGTTTTTCTAGAAAAACCTGGAATCAATTGTTGCGAAGAAAGGACATGAACATACCTGGTTATAGAGAAACCGGTGGTGATGCTGACCTCCTCTGCTGTCTGTGTTCTCTGCTCCACCGTTCGGTTTCTCTTCCTTTGCTCTTCTGTTCCGATCTCCTTGTTCGGCCTTGCTTCATTTTTTTTTTAACTCTTTTCTCTTGTATTTCCCTCTGTGCTTCTCTTCCTTCCAACCTCCCTCTCTCTATCTTTCTCATACGTCCGTTCTCTTCTTTTTCTCTATTCTATCTCCCTTCAAAACTTCTGTCAACTTTCCCCTCTCTCTGTTTTCCTTTCCTTTCCCTTCTGTCCCCTCTCGTTTTTTTTCTTTTTTCTCTTTTCCCCCCCTTCCCTTTGTTTCTATTTTTTTCCTTCTGTCGTTCTCCTCCCTGTTCTTCTTTTT
The DNA here is from genome assembly GCF_005239225.2 of Populus alba. Classification (NCBI taxonomy): domain Eukaryota; kingdom Viridiplantae; phylum Streptophyta; class Magnoliopsida; order Malpighiales; family Salicaceae; genus Populus; species Populus alba. The sequence goes on along the minus strand of NC_133300.1, from coordinate 3,787,140 downwards.
CCTCCCCTTTTCCCCAGTCCCTCCTCTGGTTTTTATAGCCAGAGGATGCATGCGTTATGGCAGGCACATGGTAACGGCCGGCGTGCTTTATGGTGGTGAGAAAATCAGCCGCGAGACATGCCCTTGATTGCAGCTCCACCGCTCGATCCCGTTTTTACCGCAGAAAACGTTGCTTGAAGACTCTGAGCAGTGTGCAGTAATTCTCAATGCAACGACACCGTTTCAACTTCAAAATGATATTTTTGATTTGGTCCTTGGATGATTTTACTATTTTGTAATCAAGGCCCCATAAAATTTTTAATTAGATCCCTTGATTTTAGCGCCTTTTCTGGTTTGGTCCTTGGTTTTGGATTGTTTCAATTAAATTCCTAATTGGTCATCAAACTTTAATAATTATACAATTAAGCCCCTGATTTGACTAAATCAATCCTTCAAAATTATAATTGGACCCCAGAACATTAATTTCTTCCAATAAAATCCTAAATTGACTTAAAAGATCAATTTTCTTGCAATCAAACCCTTTATAAATCCAATTAAACCTTGGATAAACATTTTATTTTGAATTTTTCTTTCTCAAATTGAATTTTTCCTTGTCCCAGGGCTCTTATCAGTAAAAAATATACTGTCAAATTTTAACCTTTTGCATTTTTGAACCTCCTAAACCAATTTTGACCTTTCTTCGGCATTCCAACATCCTTTTCTTGCTTCTATTATTTTTTTGGATTTCTTTGGAATATTTTTTTTTATTTTCTTATTTTTTGTATGGGAACCAAAAAATAGATAACAATAATGTGTACTGCCCAAATCTAGGAGTTGTCTCCATCAAACACCAGCGGAGCAATTGATGAGAAACTAGCTTCAGCTTCCATGATGTATCAAACTCACACACGTCTCTATAAAAAGATAGCTCTGATACCAATTGTAATTGTTTTAAAATAAAGAGAGAAGAAATAGAGTATTGTTGTAGTTAAGAAAAAATAGAAAATGAGAGCAATCGATTTTGAAGTGAAAAACTGAATACAATTAACGTCTGTAGCATTAAAATTTAAAGCTTGATTAATAACAACCCACTAACATCATGGTCCTAAGATTATGCCATGATCACAATCATAGATAACAAAAGAAATAGCTGAAAACAAAGAAATAAGAACAGGTTTGAAATATTTCAAACCACTAAACAATGTTTATGAATCCACTAACAGCAGTTATAAGCACGTTTTCTAACAACTTGGAGCAGTGTAGACCATCCTTTCCTAGCTAATGCTTATAACTTCCTACGGCTTAAAGGTACTCCAATTTCTTGGGTAAAGGTGGTCTAGGAGCCTTGGTTTATGCCCAGATATAATTTTACTATGTGGTTGGCTGTGATGGGGAAGCTTCGCACCCGAGATAGGCTTCAGTTCCTACAAACTGATCCTAGTTGTGCTTTCTGCCGAGATGAAGAAGAATCCCACAACCATCTGTTTTTTGCTTGCCACTAGACTTCTCTCTTATGGCGGATGACGAAATCATGGCTTCGCATAAACAAGCGAATGTCGACCATAAATATTGCCATTTGAGGTCTCCACTATACCGGGAACAATACTGTTGGTAGAATGCGAAGAGTCTCACTTGGTATTCTGATTTACTTAATTTGGGAAGAGCGAAACAAGAGGATTTTTTTTATTACCTGCAATTTTGTATTATAAAAAATTGCAGGTTATGTTCTTCATGGTTCTGCATTTCCATGAAAAAAACCATTTCAATCTCTAATTTGGGGGATGCTTTCCTGCTCTGATTGGCTTTGTTTCCTTTGTCTTTTGGGCAGTTCTCAGGATCTGCTTCTCGGTGTGATCTTCAAAGGGTTGTTTCATCCTCTTTTGCTACTGCTGATGGCCTTTTTTGGTTTGGATGGTGTTGTTGCTGCTGTCTTTTTTGTTCTTCTCAGTCTTATTTCTCTTCTGCTGCGGTTTCTCTGTGCTTGATGCCCCTGATGGCTTCATCCATGTTGGTCGTCAGGCCTCTATTATGTAGGCGATGTTTAAGGATTTTGCTCTTCTCGACTTGTTAGAATGGTGTGCTACATCTCTGCTGGTTCTTTGTTTGTGCATGTTCAATGCTGAGGTTCCCTTGATGCCTACTTTGATGCAGCATGGCCCATTGTTCAAGATTTGTGAGCTGGTACTGTTATTTTGCTTTTGGTTAGGTAGGGCACCTTATTATTAATTAGGTTCCTAATCTACCCAAGTTCATTTTCTGCTTGGTTGTCTCTATTTTTTTGTTGGGCTGGACGTTTATTTCTAGTTAGGGAGCATGTTTCTTTTTTATAAATCCTTGATATTGAATTCGTTGGTTATCTAGCCTTATATATTTTTTTATCTTTAATATATTCATACATTTTAATAAATAAAAATTAATTAAAGAGTTTTGTCTAATTAATTGATTCATAATCTTATCGATTTCTCTTAGTTTTAAGGGTTATCAAATTTATTTATTTTATATAAAATAATATTTATTTTACTTTGATGATCAACAAATTTATATAAATAAATACGTAGAATCTTGAATTGAGCTAACTACATATCAAGTTATTATTTTCAGAATTATTGTTTTTTTAAATATTTTATATTCAAATCCCTCCTTTTCCATTTTAATATATTATTGGAAGATTAAATGAAATTTCCTTTTGGTTCTACCTGATTTTCAAAATCACACCAAATTTATTTTATTTCTAATAGTTAATCTGAATTATGTTTTGATGTTCCGACAACTTATGAAGTGCAAACTCCATTACAATATTATTAGTTCAGAACTACACAAACCCAATTCCTCAATACGTAGGAATAATAAAGCTAAAAAAGATAAAATCCTAGAATGCCGATTTTACGGAAGCTATAGTCTGTATGAAAGCTACAGTTGCCATACCTCTCCAAATATTGTCGAAGTATATATTATAGAATAAGATTCTAATATAGGATGTTGTAATCATTACAGTTACTGCAGTGTTCTGCTGCCTCTATATAAATAGGAAGGTTGGCTAAGGCACAACCCAACACATTCCATCATTCTCATCTTGATATCAGAGCCACAAAACCCTAAAATAAATTAAACCTATTTTTCTCACAGCCTCCCTTCTTCAATGGAACAGCTGCCACATACATCAAATTCTGCAGCACCTACAGTCCAGCTTTCTTCTTCTCCAACAGTGCAGCCCTCTTTTCTTGCAGCGCCTCCTCTGCTTTTCTCTGCTGCATCACCGCTTGGATTCTCCTCTGCCATGGCTGGTGAACGCCTCCTCTTGCAGCCCACGTCTGCTGCCTCTACTGCCGCAAGCATTATCTCCATTTCTCACACTCATCAAGTCATCTCCCTCAAATTAACAAACACCAGTTATTTATATTGGCGTATGCAGATGCTGCCTTATCTCCTAGGACAAGGAGTTTTTGGTTTTGTTGATGGCTCCAACACATGTCCATCAACACATGTTCTTGCCCATGATGGTATCTCTCTTCAGGTAAATCCGCTTTTTCAAACCTAGAAACAACATGACCAACTCATTCTAAGTGCTCTTCTTTCCTCCCTATCTATGGAAGTTTTGCATCTTGTTGTTGGCAGTCAAAGTTCTTGTTCAGCTTGGGGCACTCTTGAGCGAGCTCTCGCTTCCACCTCCAACTCTTGTATTATGCAACTTCACGACTCTCTTCAGGATCTTCGACAGGGTGATGAATCAGTAACTCAATTTATGCAAAAAGTGAAGGCCTTATGTGATGAATTGGCCGCTGCTGGTCGGCCAGTTTCGCTTGAAGATTTCAATTTATATGTGTTTCGTGGTCTTTGGGGAGAGTTTAAAGACTTAGTTACCAGTCTTATTACAAAGGCTGAACCTTTATCATATGCAGATCTTCACAGCCATCTCCTCACACATGAATTTCTTCACAAATCTTCTGCTGCCATACATGCTCCTCTGCTACCCACACCCAGCATTCCATCTTCTGCTCTTGTTGTGCAGCGCCAAACTTTTGGCAATTCTGGCCGCAGCAGGGGCCGCTTCAACGGTGGTTGGCGTCCCAACCAGTGCAACAGCAGAGGCAACCGATTTGCTAGCTCCAGACTTGATCACTGCAGCTTCCAAAACTCCTCCTTCGGTGACAATAGGCATGGCTCTTAGCAACGCAATAGGGGGCAGAATCCACGTTGTCAACTGTGTCAAAATTTCGGCTATACAGCTCCCCATTGCCCTCAATTCCAGCAGCGAGGTTATGGCCAACAACCTAATGTCAACCTGGTGCAGCGCAATCTCTCCTCAACCGGTTCTGTTGATTGGTTTCCAGATATCGGTGCCAATCAACACGTCACACCTGATCTTTCCACCTTAACCGCTTCAGAACCGTATCTTGGTAATGATAATTTGCATGTTGGTGATGGTAAGGGCCTTTCTATATCTCATCTTGGTCATACAAAAATATATACACCACATCTTTCTTTCACCTTATCTAATGTTCTTCATGTTCCTGCAATCACAAAACCTCTGCTCTCTGTTCAGAAATTTTGTCTTGATAATAATGTTTATTTTGAATTTCACCCTCATGTGTTTTATGTCAAGGATTTCAACACCCATGAATTCCTTCTCTCAGGTCAGAGTAAAGATGGTCTATATGCCCTGACCAAGTCTTCTGTCACTTCAGTTCATCAAGCCTATTGGTCTCCTTGCACTTCTGCCTCTGCCGATTTATGGCATCGTCGACTAGGTCATCCTACTTCATGTATTTTTCAATTGTTAATCTCAAAAAATAAGATCATTTGTAACAACAAACGTCTTCATTTTCAATGTCAAAGTTGTCCTTTAGGAAAATCATTGTGTTTGTCTTTAGGACCTACGGGTCACAAAACTTCTACTCCACTTGAATTAATTTTTAGTGATGTATGGGGCCCTGCTCCTCTTTTTTCTTCAAATGGCTATCGTTATTTTGTTATCTTTGTTGATGCTTATACTAAATATGTATGGTATTATCCTCTCGTTGCCAAGTCTGATGTTTACTCTGTTTTTCATCAATTTCAGACTCTTGTCGAACGTCAATTTTCATTAAAAATAAAATCTATTCAAACTGATTGGGGCGGTGAATATCGAAAACTGTCCATATTTTTTCAAACCATTGGTATTCATCATCGTCTGATTTGTCCCCACACTCATGAACAAAATGGAACAGTAGAGCGTCGTCATAGGCATATTGTGGAAATAGGTCTTACTCTTTTAGAGCAATGTAAAGCACCTTTTCGATTATGGAATTATGCTTTTGAAACCTCTGTTTATCTTATAAATCGCATGCCTACTCCTATTCTTGCCCATCGCTCTTCGTTTGATTGTTTATTTCAACAGTCTCCTGATTATCATTTTTTGCGTACCTTTGGTGTCTCTGTTTTCCTTTTCTACATCCATATAATAATCATAAATTGGATTTTCGTTCATCTTGGTTATCGATGTCTTGACATTGCATCTCATCGTATTTATATTTCCCGTCATGTCCGCTTCCATGAACATGTGTTTCCATTTGATAATTCTGAACAGATTGCAAAGGTCTCCACCACAACCCCCACCCTACCCGCTACTGTCACCCTCCCAAATTTGCTAAACCATCCCTTGGCCATCATCTCATGCTTGTTTATCTAACCCTTATGATGCAGGTTCAGATCATCAATTGGTCTCCTCTCCTTATGGTCTTGGGGCACTTTCTAGTCCTTCCTCTGCTTTGCCCTCCCTGGCCAACACTCCTGCAGCTTCAGTCTCTACTTCCAGCCCTTCCTCTACTGATAGTCCTGTGCATGAGGCTGCTTCTTTATCATCCTCTCTCGCTGGTCTGCAACTTATTGTTGATTTGTCTTCTTATCAGCTGCCACAGGTCTCCTCACTACAATCGTCTTCTCCTGCGTCTCCACCAGCACACAGCAAACATCCTATGACTCTTAGACCGCAGTAGCCGAAGACAGCTAATCTGGTTGCTTCCGCTACTTCTACCTCCACACGGGTACTTTATTCTCCCTCTTCTGAGCCTTTTGCATTCTCTTATGCTGACCGGTATGCAGTTTGGCATAATGCTATGTGTGATGAGATCGTCGCTTTACGCGAAAATCGCACTTGGTCTTTGGTTCCATTTCATCCTTCGATGAACGTTGTTGGTAATAGATGGGTATATCGAATCAAACATCGTGTTGATGGTAGTATTGAGCGCTATAAAGCACGCCTTGTTGCTAGAGGTTTTACCCAGCAGGAAGGTATTGATTATTCTGAAACCTTCAATCTAGTTATTAAGCAGGCCACTGTCCGATTGGTTTTCTCTATCGCGGTTTCGTGAAATTGGAAAATTCATCAGCTTGATATTCATAATGCCTTCCTCAATGGTGTTCTTACTGAAGAGGTCTACATGAAACAGCCTCCAGGTTTCATTGACTCTTCTTTTCCATCTCATGTGTGCAGATTGCACAAATCATTGTATGGTTTGAAACAGGCACCGAGAGCATGGTACACTCGTCTAAGTGATTTTTTGCTCTCCATCGGTTTCCGAGCTTCCAAGGTTGACACCTCCCTGTTTATCTTATCTGATGGTACTAATATCTTTTATCTCCTAGTTTATGTTGATGATATTTTGCTCACGGGTAACAACTCTGCTATGCTCCATCAGCTTATACAGTTACTCAGCTTTGAGTTCAAGCTTCGTGACTTAGGTGTTGTTCACTACTTTCTGGGTATTGAAGTTCAGTCTACCAGTATGGGTTTAATGCTGTGTCAACATAAATATATTCTTGACATCCTCACCCGAGCTGGTATGACTTCTTGCAAACCAGTTGATACTCCAATCTCCCCTTCGAAATTCATTTTATTACCGGATCATTCATTCTCTGATCCTACACAATTTCGTCAAATCGTGGGTGCTCTTCAATATCTTACCTTCACCCGTCCAGATATATGCTTTGTTGTTAACAGAGTCTGTCAGTTTATGCATGCTCCTACAGATTCTCATTGGGCCACTGTCAAACATTTTTTACGCTATCTTAAAGGTATGACATCTTATGGTTTCCATATCACTCGAGGCTCTTCTTTTGCTCTACATGGCTTTACAGATGCAGATTGGGCTGGTAGTATTGATGATCACAAGTCTACGGGCGGCTATCTTGTCTTTTTTGGTCAGACGTCGATTTCTTGGAAATCCGGCAAGCAACGCATTGTTGCGCGCTCCTCTACTGAGGCTGAGTATAAAGCCCTTGCTGATGGTACCGTTAAAGTCATTTGGCTTCAATACTTATTAACAGATTTGCAAGTTCCCTCAATCTCTGCCCCTACCATTTGGTGTGATAATCTTGGTGCTACCTATCTCTCAGCAAATCCTATCTTCCATGCTCGTACTAAGCATGTTGAAGTGGATTATCACTTTGTCTGTAACCGTGTTGCCAAGAAAGAAATTCAGATTTGTTTTGTTCCCTCTCGGGATCAACTTGCCGATGTCTTCACTAAACCGCTTCTTGTTGCATCCTTTGCTGCTTTTCGATTCAAGCATTGCTGCTTTCCCGTTTACGTTTCGAAGCGGTTGGGGCACCCTGTAGATGCAGCGCTCAGAACCGTTCTGTTTAAAGGACATCTGGTTCTCCTCAGAATCCAGCTTTTCCAAAATATCTGTAGCTTTCTCTCTCTCTATTTTTTTATTTGTAACCATCTCAATGCCTGAAGCACTTACCACATCAATATCTTTTCCCTTGTTTGGAATACTTGCCTTATCCTCTTCCATATTTGATGCTCTTGCCTGTTCAATATCGTTTTCCATGTTTGAAGCACTTGCAGTAAACTTATCCTTTTCCAGTCTGCAGGTTGGCTGAAACAAACCAAGAATGAATGGAAGGGATACACAGTTTGATTTTGAATATCACAAATTTTCAAAACTTTTCAAATTTTTTTGTTGGGCTGGACGTTTATTTCTAGTTAGGGAGCATGTTTCTTTTTAATAAATCTTTGATATTGAATTTGTTGGTTTTCTAGCCTTGTATATTTTTTATCTTTAATATATTCATACGCATTTGATAAATAAAAATTAATTAAAGAGTTTTGTCTAATTAATTTATTTATAATCTAATCAATTTCTCTTAGTTTTAAGGAATATCAAATTTATTTATTTTATATGAAATAATATTTATTTTTACTTCGATGATCAACAATTTATATGAATGAATACGTAGAATCTTGAATTGAGCTAACTACATATCAATTTATTATTTTCAGAATTATTGTTTCTTTAATTTTTGATATTCAAATCCCTCGTTCTTTTCCAGGAAGATTAAATGAAATTTCTTTTTGGTTCAACCTGATTTTAATTTTCAAAATCACACTACAAATTTATTTTATTTCTAATAGTTAATCTGAATTATGTTTTGATGTTCCGACAACTTATGAAGTGCAAGCTCCATTACAATAGTATTATTTCAGAACTACACAAACCCAATTCCTCATTACGTAGGAATAATAAAGCTAAACAAGATAAAATCCTAGAATGCCGATTTTACGGAAGCTATAGTCTGTATCAAAGTGAGGATGAGCAGGATAGCTGCTGCAACAGTTGCCGTACCTCTCCAAATATTGGGGAAATATATAAGTTTCAAGGTTGCTTTGATATGGTTAAAGCGGCTCTCATAGTGGGCATTTATCACTTGAGAGATATCACCGAAACAAGTGTAACTGTCATTAATATTTTCGCAAAAATGGTTAATCAGATTTGAAACTGCAGCATCGTCACCTAGCCCGTTGAGAATGATTCCCTTCCGGACTAGCAAACCCACGTCTTCTGCACTGTTGATAAGATGGTCCATAAACTTAATATAACTGCATACGTAAGCTTCAGACGGGTAGCAGCACTGCTCCAAGGCCATGATATTTCGTACAAGACGTTCGAAGCTGTGATCAACTTCCAACTGTGGTATTTTCAACACTCCTTCCTCAAATTCTATGTTGACCGGGCATTTGTCTTCGGTGACCTGAAACTTCACCCCAGCCTCGCGAAGCATGACCGCACTATATTTCAGCTTCATAGGATAAATCTTATAACTTCGCGGAATGGCTCCATTCAACATCAAATTCCTTAGTAAATCAGTGAAATGCCTGCTTTCCTTTACAATCGGGCTGGTTTCTGCCCCCTGTGAAAACTTGTACTTTCGAAAATGATACTTTGCAAGATCAAGAAAAGGAATGGCTGTAGCATCCTGGCTAGGGGGATCGACCTGGTCATATATTTCCTGAATAATGAAGAATGGCAGTTGGTTTTCAAGTAGCACCAAGTCTTGTCGGATGTCAAATGTCATCCTGGGCTCAAAATTCTCAGGACCGTTATCATGATCCTTTGACTCCAACAAAAACTGAATGATGAAAACAGCATCCAGCAGTATCATCTCTACGAAATCACGGCTCTTGATTGATTTGAATTTCCCTGAATAACAGTGTCGGAGACGCTCTTCTTGGTTCTCAATGCTGATCAAAATATTTTTCTTCTTATCCATCCCAACCCGTTCAGTAAGCTTTTTGAAATATTTCAGTTTCAACTTTTCCATGGCCTCTGGTCTTGTATTTTGGCGGTTAAGAGGACCTATTGAAATCAGTATTGGAGAGTAGGCTTTCCCATTTACGTTTCGAAGCGGTTGGGGCACCCTGTAGATGCAGCGCTCGGAACCGTACCGTTTAAAGGACATCTGTTTCTCCTCAGAATCCAGCTTTTCCAAAATATCTGTAGCTTTCTCTCTCTCTATTTTTTTATTTGTAACCATCTCAATGCCTGAAGCACTTACCACATCAATATCTTTTCCCTTGTTTGGAGTAGTTGCCTTATCCTCTTCCATATTTGATGCTCTTGCCTGTTCAATATCGTTTTCCATGTTTGAAGCACTTGCAGTAAACTTATCCTTTTCCAGTCTGCAGGTTGGCTGAAACAAACCAAGAATGAATGGAAGGGATACACAGTTCGATTTTGAGTATCACAAATTTTCAAAACTTAATTTTTCACTGTAACACATTTTCTCCTTCTCTACCCCCTCTCACTTTAAATCATCCTTCTCTCTCTATTTCTCACTTGGTATAACATTAAATAGCCTAAATAATTAGCTAGATTTTTTTCTATGTATATAATCAAATTTCACGCCATCAAATAAAAATGATTTGTGCCGGTAATTAATTAATTAAGCTCATTAAGGGTGTTTGAAACAATGATAACGATTGGTTTTTTAAGTATTTTTTATTTTGAAATGTATTAAAATAATAATTTTTTAAAAAAAATTATTTTTAATATTATCACATCAAAACATTTTAAAAATATAAGTACGGAGAATTTTATGGTTGTTTTAGAATTTAAATAAAGATTTTTTGAAATTCAAACCTTCTATTTAAGGTGTTATCAACTTTTTCAAAAAATATTAGCTTCCCAAAAATAGTATTTGGGTGGGTGATCTATGTAGCTTTGATCAAATACTATGATAAATGTTGTATATGAATCAATTTAGCTGAGAATTTATAGATATAATTACAACATCTATATATAATCCAAAATAATAAAGATCAATTTAGAACTACCTAACTAGTGTTTTGTGTGCTATTACGACACATCAGGTTTATTTGGATATTCTGAATTAGTTTATGATTTCTCCTAACAAAGATGGAACTAATAAACTAGAACACATTCCTCTATAATAAACATTATATGCAAATAATTATAAAATGCTTTTTAATAAAGCATTCGATGACTTTGAGATGCCAAAGATGAAACTTCATCAACAAATCACTTAAAACAAATTACTACTATTTTTTTTAAAAAAAAAAAACTTATTGTTCCGTGTTTGGGTACAATCTGAAAAAAAAATTTATTTTTATTTCTTTTGTAATATTGTTGGTCATTTTTATTAGATATGTAGCTTGTTGTTATCTATTTTTGGATTCCCACACAAAAAATACAAAAATACAAAAAATATATATTTAGAAGAAATAAAAAAATAGTAGAAGCAAAAAAGGATGTTGGAATGCCGAAGAAAGATCAAAATTGGTTGAGGAGGTTTAGAAATACAAGAATTGAAATTTGACGTTATATTTTTTACTAATAAGAGCCTTGTTGACAAAGAAAATTCAAGTTGAGGAAGAAAAGTTCAAAATCGGATGTTTATGGACTTAATTAAATTTTATCTAAGGTTTAATTGAATTTATGGAGAGTTGGATTGTAAGAGAAATTGATTTTTATTTTAATTTAAGCTTTTATTGGAAGAAATTAAAGTTCTGGGGTCCAATAATAATTTTTAAGAGTTGATTTGTTCAAATCAGGGGTTTAATTATATAATTATTGAAGTTTGGTGGCCAATTAGGGATTTAATTGAAACAATCAGAACCCAAGGACCAAACTGGAAAAGGCGCTAAAATGAAGGGATCCAATTACAATATTTCCGGGATTACAAAATTGCAAAACAAAATTCAATGACCAAATCAGAGGTTTCTAATTGAATTATCTCTTCCATGCAGCTGTTTTTCAGCAGTAAAGGCTGAGGCATTTTCTGCAGCATGGCGTCCGTTAGTGAGCATGCTTTAAGGCTGTGATCCCTCTACATGCAGATTACAAGCGGCCGTTACCAGCACAAGGCTGTCTCTGGCCTATAAAAGCAGGAGAAGAAGACTGAAACAGAAAAAGGAGAAGGAGACAAAAGGGAGAGTATAGTGAAGGGGGGAGAGAGAGAAAAACAGTAGGGGGGAGAACGTGATAAAAACAGAGAGAAGACAGAGGGGGGAAAAGAAGAACAGGGAGGAGAACGCCAGAAGAAAAAAAGAGAAACAAAGGGAAGGGGAAAAAGAGGGGAAGTGTCAGAAACGAAACAAGGCAGAGAAAGGGGAGAACTGGGCAACACAGGGAGACGGAAACAGAGGAGAGGGTGAGCATAAGAAACGAAAAAGCAGAGGAAAAAAAAAAAAAAAAGACGAAACATAGATCAGCACAGGGAAAAAAAACAGAGGGGAACGACAGAGGGAGAAAAAAAGGGGAGAGAGCCGCACCAGCACTGCCCACGCCATCGTCAGCTCATCATCTTCTTCGTCCAGCAGCCACTGCCATTCTCCATCACCACCGCTAGCACTGCAGAGAGGCAGGAACACCGTTGACAGGAGGCAACAAAAAAAAACAGAGTAAGAAGACAGCATAACCGAAATACGGGGAAGAAGAAGAAAAACTGCAGCAAACACTGCCCGCCACCGTCATAACCACCGTGAGCCATCGTCGGCTTCCACTCCACCGCCACCAGCATCACTGTGAGCGTAAGCCGTTACCATCGTCTTCGACATCGTTTCCGCCACCAGGTTTGTTCACTTCGTCGCTATGCATGCAAATTTCATTTTTCCATTTTCCGCAAATAATTTACTTCATTTTGATCTGGTTTGTATTTTTATACTGTAAATATACAAATCCGGTATTAAAATACCATGTTTTCGTCAGACATAATAAAAAAAAATATTTTGTTTTCATGGATATGACCAAGTCTCTCAAAAAATAAGAATAAAAATTAATCATATTGTATTTTCAAATAACAAAGAAAATTTTAAAAAATATGTATTAGCATGCATTTTGGCTTAATAACCAATTTATTAAAGCCACGAGAACTAGGCCAATATTTCAAAATTTTCAATTTTTTTTTCTTTTAATATATGGGTTTACAACTTTATACATAAGATGTATTCTAGATATTAAATTCTTTTGTTGACGTCAAAACATTTAGGTTTTATCCGATAAGATAATGATCTCCTTACCGAGAAGGACTTTTTTTAAACCTTAGACGGACCAACAACTAGAAAACACAACAAGACCTTAGATTTTATCAGACAATTAAACAATGCAGCCTACCTTAGGTAGGGCGTATTTGGAGTGCTAAAACCTTCCCTTTACGCAACCAGTCCCCGTACCCGATTTTTGAGACCAATTAGGGTTCCTAGTGACCAAAATACTATATGGCGACTCCCACTCTAATTTTTCCACTAATAAAAAACAAGAATTCTTTGTCTCCTCATATTTACCGTATTAGATAAATTTTAAGGATATATATTTTTGCTACGACGCCGCACACGTGCGACATAGCTAATTCTCCTAAATAAATTAGTATGGGTAATTAAAGTGACTGCAAAGGGTATTGATATCGACAATCACTTGTTGACCACCACTAATTAAGTCTTGCTCTATAGTCATCTCATAGAAATCTAAAGTCGAACCTCTGATCATTTCACAGCAGGTTCAATTAATGACTTTAACAACAAAATTTATTACGAGTGTTTTATATATGCTGGAAAACTAAAACATAATTAAGCAAACCAACTTTAAAAAAAATAAAATAAATGGAACTACATACACCGAACCACCTATTGTCTGCAGAGCTTAAACCAAATCCAAAACATAACATTTCCAAAAACTAAACATTTCAAAGAACAGAACAAGTTAGTGCTGACCTGAGGACGGAGATCAGAGGACTGTGTCTGTATATAAGGTCCCTAGCAGCGAGCTTCTTTCCTAAGTTTACCAGACAGTTCTGTCGGGAAGGGAATTTTTAGGTGGCATTGGTATTATGAACACCTGAGTCCTGACTTTTTAAAAATTGTATCGATATATTTATATACCTAATGATTTTATGGTTGAAATTTTTTATATATTTTTAGATTGCTTTGATTTCTTGATATTACAAAATATATTTTAAAAAATAAAAAAATGTTATTGTAATATATTTTTAAATAAAAAAACATTTTTAAACTATAATTACTATCACTCTCTTGAAAACTAACCCTAAATTTACCACCCACGTGCATCATAAGTCTCCTGATCATGTCCTTGAAAAAGGCTGGTGTTGCTTAGCTGTGGAGGTTGAGTACTGGAGTCATGTCTCATCCTCATGATGACAATGTGCATGGCCTACACAATGCTGGACCCTATTTCCCTGTCCCCATGAGTCAAATTCTGTCTCCTTGCTTCAATAATTCATGAGTTTTTTTTTTTTTTTACGTTAAAGTTTGAGTTTGCAATAAAGAATAGAGGAGGGGGAGGAAACAATGCCACAGGGATGCATTATTTGCAAGGAAACATTATAATTTATAAAATATTTATGTCAAATCATATTTTATGAAAGGTTGGACAATTAATTAATTAATTATCTTTTCACTGCTGTGGTTGGGATTTTGGCATCTTGCCAACCAGACAGTTCTGTCGGGAAGGGAATTTTTAGGTGGCATTGGTATTATAAACACCTGAGTCCTGACGTTTTAGAAATTGTATCGATATATTTATATACTGAATGATTTTACGGTTGAAATTTTTTTTTTACAAAAATTTAAATTTTATTTGTATTGAATTATTTTTTTTTAATATTTTTAAATTATTTTGATGTGCTAATGAAAAATAAAAATTAAAAAATATTTTAAAAAATACATAATAAAATTAATTTTTCTTAATAAATAATACTTTAAATGTGACATTGGTTTTTTAAGTATAACTATCCTTTTACTTGAATTATTCAAACCAGTACTAATTTTTAAAATCTCAAGCTTAATTTAATTACCAGATAAAAACTCTTAATTTTCCATTTTCCCCTATACTCGCAACTACTTCCACAAATATAAGACATAACTGATTCAATTTGTGTTTCCTAGATAATGGTAATATATAACTATTTGTACAAGGACTAATTAAGTAATTGATACAATATTATAAATCAAGATAATGGTAATATATAACTATTTTCCTAGATAATGGTAATATATTTGTGTGCGTATAAATCAAGATAAGCGAGTAATTAAATAAAAGATCAAGAACCATTTGAAGGTCGACGAATAAATTTAATCTATGAAATAACTGTTTGAAATTGGATTTAAAACTGTGTTTCTAATAAATTAATTTATTTTTATTTAAAATTATTTTTTTATATTTTTAAATAATTGTAATATGCTGATGTTAAAAATATTTTGTTAAAAAAAATATTATTTTAATATATTATTTAGTAAAATATATTTTTAAAAAAAATTAGTACTATATTTTCAAACACTCCATATATTTTTATACAACTATAGCAGGTGAATACTTATCTTTTCCTTTATGTAAACCGATGACAGAATGAATGGGTATTCTTTTCACACATTAATGTAATGGATCTTCCATTGGAATGTTGTCTATCCTGATCAGGGCTAGCTATCATGATACTAAAATTATAATTTATAAAAAAAATCCATACATTCTTGTGGTCTTAACAATTATGACAACGGATTAAAATGATTGTTTCTTGGTGATCTAATGATATTAGAAAATGGAGATATTCTTCTGTTCTATGATCAGTAGAGGAATATAACCACGTACGGTATGTTGCAACGATATTAGAAAATAGAGATATTCTACAGTTCTATGATCAGGAAGGGGTGTTACACCATTTACAATCTAGAGTTTTAAGTTTTTCCTTTCATTTTACAGTCTACTGATAACCTCTCGATCCAACACTCAACTTTCATCTCCCTCTTTCACTATAACACACTTTCTCCTTCTCTACTTGTCTTCTTCTGACTCGTTAACAATCTTCCTATATATGCAATTGCTTAAATCGTATTAAAAAACCAGACCGCACCTAGTTTAGTTCTTTAAAAAAAATGAAAAACAAAAAAGAAACTACACACACCATGCTTATACATATATTAAACCATCTAATTTCTGAAGAGCTTAAACCAAATCCAAAACATTCGTACGTAAATTTTCAAAGAACAAAACTAGATAGTGCTGACCTGAGGGAGATCAGTGGACACTCTCTGTAGAGATATGGTCCCAAGCAGCGAGCCTCTTTCCTATAGATTGCAGCTCCTCTCTCTCTCTCTCTCTCTCTCTAAGTCTCCTGCCTTGAAGGTATGGAAACTTCGATACAGGACTATGGAAAGATGTTATCTGCAGCATCCATAATCAAAGAGCAGCTTTAAATTTGCCCTTTAGAAAGTGCTAATGCAAGGGACAGTATATGGCATAAGATTCTCAATGCTTGTGCCAAGGATGAGAGACTTCAGGATATTGCCAAGCAAGAAGTCTGTGTGTTATTGGGAAAGGTCATGATACCAACTTTTGGAATGATGTCTGGCTGGGTAATTCTTAGCTTGGCTGTTTTCAGAAAAGTAGATTTTTATAAAATTATTTTTTAAATTTTGTTGTATTTGTTTTTTTATTAGAAAAATTGGTTAATGAAAATATTTTTCAGTTACTGAAAAATATTTTCAGTTAAAAAATAATTTAACTTGGTTTCTAGAAAAATATTTTCCTTTTATTTTGAGCGGAAAATACTTTCTGGAAGGTGTGGAAATTTTTTAAAAATCATATTATTTGCTGATTATATCAAAGTTAGTCTTCAAACTTTTAATTGTTATATATATTTTGTTTTAAATATTTGTTTGTCAATTTCATCTCTTAGAATTTAATTTTTATATTAACTTTGGTCCTTATTTTTATAATTGTTATTTGCTTTTCCCTTATCATTTTTTAAATTGAAATTCTTTATCTATCAAATTTGGTCCATATTTTTTTTATTGTTACTTATTTTATTTTAAATAATTTATGAAATTTTAATTATTATTATTTTAATTTCTTCATCTTTCAATTTTTTTATTTTTTAGAATTGATCTCTATTATATTGATTATTATTTATTTTATTTGAGATAATTTATGAATTTTTTTTTCAATTTCATTCTCATTCAACTTTTTAATTTGTTAGATTTATTTCTTATTATTTTAAAAAACTTGAAAAAAATAAAATATTAATAAGTTATTTTCCAGTTTATTTTCCGTGACATAACCAAACACTGGAAATTATTTTTCATTATACTATTAAATATTAAAAAATAATTTATTTTTTAAAAAAAACCTATTTAAAAAAAAAAAACAAATTTACTGTCTAGTTTCCTAGAATTTATATTCTTTCTGAAAACAGTATCCTCGATAGCTAATATGGGAGTGTGGGATAGTTTTTTTGGGATATGGAACTTCAGATAGAGAAAAGCTCTAGGAGGTAGAGGGATAGTCGTTTTTAATTCTCTATTTGATAAGGTTTCTGAAGTGGAATTATCAAAGTGAAGTTGTGTAAAAAAAACTGTTTTTTTTTTGTTTTAAAAGTATTTAAAAAATAAAATAAAAATGTTTTTATTTTTTTATTAACTTCAAATTAATATGATTTTAGTGTTTTAAAATTATTTTAATTTACTGATGTCAAAAATAATTTTAAAAAAATAAAAAAAATATTATTAACATGTATTTTAACATGAAAAATTATTTAAAAAATAATCTTAACTATAATGTTTATAAAAAAAAATTGGGATGTATTCAATTAAAAGAGCAGTGTTGGGTCTTTTTCTCTGTTCCTATATATTGGGATCAAAGATTCTAATGAAGCTCATGAACTGTTAGCAGTAGTTAATAATTTTTTCTATCGACTTGACTATTTTTCCCCTTTTAAAGAAATTGAGATCCACGTGACTAGTAATTGGAAAACGTGCATGCTATCAGGTGTTTTCATCTATGATCTGCCATTTTGACATTTAAATATTTACAGCATGTTTCATGTAATATTATAAGCATTTACATATGAATCTATGCTCATAATCAGCTAAGAAGAGAAAATGAGATTAATCTATTTTTAAAAAATATATACTAACATTATTTTTTTTCTAATTAATAATAATTCTTATATATTTTTTTTTATTGTGATTTATTAAAGAAAATGTTTTTCTCATACTGAGTTAAGTATTTTTAATTTTACCATGTAAACTTTTTAAAGACAAAAAATATATATATAAGATAGTTATCATTAAATGTTGAATCCTGGATCCATCTTTTTTATATCTGAAGATGATCTTTTATATATATAAAAAAATACTCACCGATCACCCTGCTAAAATACTCACCGTCCCACCAAGCATGAGAAGATAAAAATCTCAAATGCATGAAGGAAGACCCCAAGATGAAAACAATTTTTGTTTATATTATAATTTTCTCTACAAAGATAAGACAGCATGCAGGACTGAAAAGCCATCAAAGGGCCAGATTAATATATCCGTACTTATGTTTGTTTAGCTTTCTTTTTCAAGAAAGATGGAGTATCAACAAATTTGGTGATTGATCATTTAGCTAGCCCCAACTTGGAGTGGCTTGCTTATTTCTCCTCCAGTTTTAGTCTTTAGATCAAAGATGTGTGGACATAAGAATTTGAAAGAAAGTTTGGATGACACTACTCGGAAAACGTGAAGCCTTAGCTGCGTTCCCACTCACCTGCTAGCAAAATTTCCAAGCATCCTTTAAAGTTGATGGAAAAATCGATAGTGAGAGGGAAAGACAGCTGCATTTCTTCATTGTCGTTTATTCCTTTACAAGACAGGTGCATTATTAAAAAAATTAATTGAATCATTTCCATCAATTGTCAAGTAGATGCATATTTCATAACAGTAATTCGTTTCACCTAACAAACTGTTTTTTCCTATTCAATTGCTTAAATTCTATTAAAAATAACCAGACCGGATCGAGATTAGTTCTTTATAACAAAAATGTTTTAATAAGAATGTAACTACATGCACCCTGCTAGGGGAAAAAAAAACAGATCTTTATTCGTGAAGAATTCTCCAATTTATTCGGTGAAGTCATAATTGTTTAAAAATGTAAATTTTAATATCATATTTATTTTGTACTTTATATTTTTAATAACTTAAGGCGTACTATATTGTATAGTTTTACACCTCCAAATATTAAAGTTTACATCTAAACCTAGCGTAAAATAAACAATATGATTAGTGACGGGTTTTTAATATTTTGACAAAATCCT
The DNA here is from genome assembly GCF_005239225.2 of Populus alba. Lineage (NCBI taxonomy): Eukaryota > Viridiplantae > Streptophyta > Magnoliopsida > Malpighiales > Salicaceae > Populus > Populus alba. The sequence continues at coordinate 3,768,294 of NC_133300.1, read as the reverse complement.
AATAGATAATCATAAACTGGTTATGATATCTAATTTTTTTTTCTTGCTTTTTTCTAAAACATGAAAAGGATGCAATATTTTTGTTTTTTTTTATGAAAATATATTTGGAAAACTTTTTAGGATCTGGTTATATGCACGAAAACAAAATATTTTTTTTAGTTTTTTTGAAAGGGGAAAATTAATTTAGAAGTTTTGAGACTTTTTTTCTATTTTTTTTTAAATTAAGAAATGTTTTAGAGAAAATCAAATATTTTAATATCAGATTTGTATCATACAATGTAAAAACACAACTCAATACTATATATTATTATTTTGAAATGAACTTTAGAAATATTTTGAATATTTTTTTTTAATATATATAATATAATATTATATATTATTATTATAATTATATGATTATTAAATATATTGGGCTGAGTTGGCCTAGCAATTCGGGTCGGACTTAGCTGACTGGTGGCCCAAACAGGTTGGGTTGATATCGGCCCAACAAGTCCAGCCTCTCTTTTTTTTTAGGCTGCACTCGACTCATCCATTTAGGTTGGACCGACATGTGTTGGGTCCAAACTCAGGGGGTAACTACATTGGCCTAGCAATTCAGGTCGGACTTAGTCAGTTAGGCTGACTAGTGGGCTAAACAGGTTGGGTCGATATTGGCCCAACAAGTCCAGCCATCAGGTAACTACTCCCCCCCCCCCCCCCGACACCATGCATGCATAATGAATTATAATTATGCATACATGACGATGGCGAGGGGACAAAGCAAAAGAAGAAGGGAGGAAGGATTACCTGATGTGAGGAGCTGTTGGTGGCGTGTCTGACGTGTGGCTGGTGGTGGTGCCACTTTTGGAAGGGCCAAGTTGTTAGGGTTGCTGCTGAGAAAAAAAAGTTGGTGTGAATGTTGCAATTGTCGGGGAGAAGATGAGTTGGTAGTGGTTGTTCCTGTCATAGGTGAGAGGTCCTGCATGAAGAAGGTAGAAGCTCTGATGGCTCACAAAGGTGCAGAGGAGGCAAGGTCATAGTGGCTGAGGTGGTGGTAAAGGGAGAGTAGAGTAATAATGGATGGGGAAGTGGCTGATTTTTGGTCAACATTGGACTTTGATTTCTCCTCCTTCATGCCATTAAATCCACCCTTACTTATTGGAGGTAGAAGATGAATGTTTTGTCTTTACTGGTACCAAATCTTGGTTGTTTATTCAACCTAGAATGATCCTGACCATTGACTTAAAGTAGCTATCATGGGCATAGTTATCAACCCGGCCCGGGGGTTGACCCGGTTAAGGGGCCGGGTCATAGGTTCCATGGGTTAACCTGGATCAACTTGAAAAAAAATAAAAAATATGTTTAAAGTTTTAATATTTCATATGAAAAAATAAAAAAAAAAATCTATGTGAATATAGGCTATACATGTTGTAAATAATAAAGTTTAAAAGAATATTTTAAAAAGTTTTTTATCCCACATTGAAAAAATATAATTTTTTTTTTTGAACATAGAATATATATACTAAAGGGCTTCAAATCCCATATTGAAAAAATAACTTCCTTCTTCAAATCCCACATTGAAAAAATAATTTCTTTCTTGTGAACATAGAGTATATATCTATTAAAAGGCTTCAAATACTATATTGAAAAGATGTTATGTTATCCTTTTAAGTTTAAGTATTTAAACCAAAAAGTTTTTTATCCCACATTGAAAAAATATAACTTTTTTTCTTCTGAACATAGAGTATATATATGAAAGGGTTTTAAATCTCACATTGAAAAAATAATTTTTTTCTTAGGAACATAGAGTATATATACTAAAGGCTTTCAAATACCACATTAAAAAACACAATTTTTCTCTTGTGAACATAGAGTATATATACAAAAGGGCTTCAAACTACACATTGAAAAAATAACTATTTTCTTGGGAATATAGAGTATGTATGTTAAAGGGCTTCAAATCCCACATTGAAAAGATATTATGTTATCCTTTTAAATTGAAGTATTTAAACCAAAAAGTTTTTTATCCCACATTGAAAAAACATAATTTTTTTCTTATGAACATAGAGTATATATATAAAAGGGCTTTAAATCCCACATTGAAAAAATAACTTTTTTCTTGGGAACATAGAGTATATATAATAAAGGGTTTCAAATCCCATATTGAAAAAACATAATTTTTTTCTTGTGAACATAGAATATATATATATATATATATATATATATATATATATATATATATATATATATATATATGAAAGGGCTTCAAATTCCACATTGAAAAAATAATTTTTTCTTGGGAACATAAAATATATGTATTAAAGGGCTTCAAATCTCATATATTAAAGATACTATGTTATCCCTTTAAGTTGAAGTATTGAAACTAAAATGTTTTTTTTTATTCCACATTGAAAAAACATAACTTTTTTTTCTTGTGAACATAGAGTATATATTCACATTGAAAAAATAATTTTTTTCTTGAAAATATAGAGTATATATATTAAAGGGCTTCAAATCCCACACTGAAAAGATATTATGTTATCCTTTTAAGTTTAAATATTTAAATCAAAAAGTTTTTTTTATCTCAAATTGAAAAAAAATAACTTTTTTCTTGTGAATATAAATTATATATACAAAAGGGCTTCAAATCCCACATTAAAAAAATAATTTTTTTTCTTGGAAACATAGAGTATATATATGAAAGGGTTTCAAATTCATATTGAAAAATAATTTTTTTCTTGGGAAAATAGAGTATATATACTAAATGTTTCAAATCCCACGTTGAAAAAATAAAATGTTTTTCTGATATTTATATAATAAACTTTAAAAAGTATTAATAACCAACTAAAAAAATATGAAAAAAGAGGGGTATAAGAGAAAAACCATATTTGAAAAAAAAACCATCGGGTCTCATCCGGGTTTGCCCAGGTCATGGGTCGACTCGCTAGGTCAACCAGGTTTTGTCGGGTTGTTACACCTTCCAAACTTATAACAAACTCGAACCAGTCCAGCCACCGGGTCACGGGATGATCTGTCGGGCAGATTCAGGTTTAATAACAGTGATCATGAGGTGTCATAATTGTTGCAGGAAAAGGGTCGGTCGGGTTGGCTACTTTAGGGTGGTGTCATAGCTGTTATGGTGTCAATTAGCCAGAACATATCACACTAATTAATGTGTAGTCAAGTGTTAGGTGATCATTTTCGTGTAAGTTTTGTCCAATTTAGTAGACAGATGAAGCATAAAAAAACTCGGGAAGGATGCCATTGGAAAAGAAGATGAACAGTTAATTCTAAAACGGTGTTTTTTTAGCAAAGTACATTTTACTCCATCAATTTCTGATTTCTCTTAATTACTTCCTTAATTGGCTTCAAACTTTCAAATTTGTTCAATGTATCACCCGAGGAACTTCAATTTCAATGCCTTTTTCAAAATAGTCATTGATTACGATTTTCTTCAATTTAGCCCTTAATTGACTCAAAAGCTTTGATTTTCTTGAACTTTTACCCCTGATTTTCATCAATAGACTTGGTAAAAACTAAATGTATTCTCCTAAAATTCAAATCTTTTCAATTAACCTCAAATTAGGCTCCCAAACTTAATTTTTCACCAATTAAGCCTTCAATAAAATTAATTTGACATATTTAAAGTATAATTAAGTCATTGCACTAAATTAAATCCTTCAATTGAACCCAAATTAATTCTTAAACATAATTAAATTTTAATTTGGCCCATGATTAAATCAAATTGACCTATTAAAAATCTAATTTTATCCATGGCCTTAATTTGTATACAGGGTCATCCAATAATGATTTAATTTAACCTTGAATTTGAATTGTCTCTTTAGTTTTAGGTAAAATGAGATACAATTAGGCTCCCGATTTCATCCAAAATTGTAACTTGATTTTTCTGTATTTAAAATCATACCAGTTTGCTTTTTCCAAAATGTTAGTCTTTAATTTTTTTTTTAGAAAAAAAATATACATTTAAGGAATAACCCAGAAATAGATTATGACAGAGAAGGTAGTAAGGGAAGGAAGGTTATAAGTGAGTGAAGGTGTAAACGCAGAGTGAGTAGAGGTAGAGACTTGGTCAGACTTATGAAAAGGAAAATACTATTCATGAAAACAAACATGACGAGAGATGTAAATATGATTAGAGGAAAATTCAAACAATGATAGCCTAGGTGAGATAAATTATAGCTTAAAAACACATATTGAGTAGAACATTAGTCTAACTTATGAGCATTATAAGAACAAAGGAAAGTAAAACAAAGACACTCGAAAGTAGTAAGGGAAGGAAGGTTATAAGTGAGTGAAGGCGTCGACGTAGAGTGAGTAGAGGTAAAGATAGGTCAGACTCAAGAAAAGAAAAATATTATTCATGAAAACAAATATGACTAGAGATGTAAATACAATTAGAGAAAAATCCAAGACAACGATAGCCTAGGTGAGATAAACTATAAAACACACGTTGAGTAGAACAATAGTCTAACTCATGAGCATTATAAGGACAAAGAAAAGGAAACCAAAGACACTCAAAAGTACATTGAAAGGTATAATCATGTGGTTGATGAAACAAACATTCAAAATGAGATTTTTTATGCAAGATAAGTGTTGACATATGATTAATGAGATACACAAAATTTCAAAAGCATAACTCTAAAATTTTAAAGGTACCTTATAGTGACCAAGAAAAGTAAGACTAGTTTCAATAACGAATACCAATTGTTTTGAAAAGAGAATTTAATTTACGACATCCAATCAGTTTGAAGGGTATAATCATGTGGTTGATGAAACAAGCATTCAAATGAGATTTATTATGCAAGATAGGTGTTGGCATATGATTAATGAGATACACAAAAGTTTCAAAAGTATAACTCCAAAATTTTAAAGGTACCTTACAATGATAACAATATGGCGATGACAATGCTTAGCAATGCCATTTTGTTCATGTGTATGTAAACATATTAAGCGAGGATGAATACCAATGGTTTTGAAAAAAGAATTTAATTTATAATATCCAATCAATTTAAATAGATTTAATTTTGTGAGAAAATTATTGTTAAACAAAAACTTGAAATTGGTGAAACACATTGAATACATGAGATTTGACAACAATGGGATAAAACCAAATAAATTTTGTATGCACATCTATAAAAATGAAAGAAAAATACCAAAAACCATCAAAAGATAAAATGGGGGCATGACCTAATAGACACGCTTGACATTGAAAATAGCTCAAGAGGAGCATATGTTTTATAAGCTATAGGTCTCAATGACAGACATACGTGATGATTTTTCTAATGAACATGCTTGACATTGAAAATTTAAATGACAAGAATTACAAACGACCTTTTTATTTGATGCTAAGAGACTTAAAACACGTGAGCATGAGTAACCAAGTCGACGATGCCAAACATCAACATAAGTATACAAGTTAACAGATCAAAAGGCTTGAGGCATAAATATGGTAGAAGACTCTAAAAGGACATAGAGACCATCTTTACTCTAACCGAAAAGAAGAACTTCCTCAGCTATGAGATCATTAACATAAAAAACAGAGTGAAATTAAAAAAAAAAAAAAAAAACATAGTTTTCACAACAAAATTATTGAACACAAATAGGAGTTCTTTTTAATTTGCGGAACATGTAAGATGTTAGACAAAGTACAAGCTTGTTTTGGTGTATGTAAGGTAGTATAAGAATGTAAGATGTTAGACAAAGTATAAGCTTGTTTTGGTGTATGTAAGGTAATATAAGTTATATTAAATATGACAAGTCCATTACCATCATCAACATGGAATTGATCATTACCAAAATAGGATTCTGTATTTGTCATACTTACAATGTCTGGAGTAACATGCTGATTTACATCAGTGTCAAGAAACCAAGTGATAAAGTTTGCTACTGAAGCATTATTAAAAGAGAAGTTGGTCAAGGCTTGATTTTCATAGGTCACTAGTGATGAACATTGTTGCGCTGAGTAACCAAAAATGTTGTATAACTAACACCAGACCTGTCATGTATAAGACCACTGATTGGGTGAAGATGTTTGGTTAGATTGTTGTTGCTAATTGCTCTCATAGCCATGATTATGCTGCTAAGAACCACCATTATTGGCATGGTAATTCTGACCACTGGACTAGTTGAAGGAGCTGCGAGTATTCCTCTAGCTATCATGTCTTCCTCTGCCCTGGTTATGAGAGGAACCACTACCATTAAAAAAAAAAAAAAAAAAACCATGTTGAGTAGCAAAAGTAAAAGCAGGTTGTGTAGGGGTAAGCAATAATAGTGTAGTTAGGAATGGATTAAAGAAAGATTTTATGTAAACACTCATGGATAAACAAGTGACTATACAACTCAGAGTAGGGAAAAGGCTTAGCCTTGGTCGAAAGTCTTGTAACCAATTCATAAAATTCACTACGAAGGCCTCGAAAAACATATAAATTGAAACTAGTAAGGAAGATAGGTTTGTCAGCTGCTACTAATTGTCAAATATCCCTTAGCTTTCTAAAAATAAGTGGTTACAATATCATCACCTTGATGAAGATCTTGAAGAGAGCCATGTAATTGCATAATCCAAGAGTTGGATGGTGAAGAAAAGGCGTGTTCTAGTGTGCTTCAAACACTAGTACAAGGCGGACAATCAAACACAAGATGGAAGGCATCCATAGAAAGAGAGGAGAGGAGAGCACTGAGAATGAGTTGATCTTGTTGTTTCCATATCAGATTAATACTAGAATCGAAGGTGATAAAGGCGGCAGAAGCATCACTTGACAGGACATGGGGAGAAGGACATGAAAACGATCCATCAATAAATAAGAAAATGCCTTGACCAATCATATACGGTTCCATCTATATAAACCAATATAGATAGTTCAGGTTGGTAAGCTTGAGATTAATTAATTGTTGTGTGTTGGAGAAGGGAATAATGGTTGCCAAGGAACTAACAATTGTTGTTGCAACAAATACAGATATGGTTGCAATTTTGTAGATGAGAGCACAGACATCGGTGCTACCAGGGAAGGTGAAGCAAGAGAAAAAGAGTTGATATTGATGGTGATGGAAGGATCCATGAATGGAGGAAATCTGATATAATCAACAACAAAGAAATAAGAAAGAAGTAGCACTATGTTCGGCAACAAAGGAACCGATAGCTATAGATAAACAAGCTCTTATACCAAATTGAAGTAGTGTTTTGTGTAAATTAAGAGGCTTACATAATGTGGTAGCCACCCTCTCTATATATATGACTAAGGCCATATACATATGATATTATGGAACATACTACACAAGATAAATCTATACAAGCAAAGTACAATATTTCTTATAATATAACACATTCCATAATACAAAGTAAAAAAGGATGGTCTATTAAAGTATATTAGATTTGATAATGTAAAGACATTTGTATATGTTTTGTAAAATAATATAAACTTTGCTTATATACATAAAGGTTGTGAATAACAGTAATTGATGAAAATGTTTGGGTGGTAATGCTTGAGTATTGGTTATGTGAGCCAAATATGATTTGGGATGTTGTTGTTGTTATGTTTATTGGTATTAATACGGGACAAAATTTTAAGTAGGGTATAGAGGAATCTGTGCTAAAATTTCATAAAATTGGATAAATTCTTTATGTTAAATGAAAAATCCCCATTATGTTTGAGATGCATTTGTAATGTATAGTTTGTGTTTTTTGTATTGATTTAAAAGGACTATGTATAGGGTAAATTTTATTTAAATATTAAAAAAATTCACTCTATTTTACACATAACTATTTAAATCAAAGGTTGAAATTGCATTAAAAGGCTCGAGGAGTTACACAGCTGCATATGCTGTCAGAACATGATGCCTAGCCTTTATATACTGGCGCGTGTGACATATACACCAGCCAATTTGCACAACTCGAATACCCTAGCCCACCATAATTTTTTCACATTCAATTTTTTTCCTTTAACATTTAATTACACCAATAATTTTATTTTATTTTGTTAAACCGAGTATCAATTGAGTGCAGTGATTTTTTCTTGACATTTCAAAAACATCATATTTAGACAACCAAAACAAACTATCTATTCAAATCCAAGAAAAAATAAATGAAAATATCAACTTAAAAAAAAGGTGATCGAAAAATCATCTATTGACTGTGTAAATAAATTTATGATATTATCAAATAAAAGAGATTGTATGTTTAATCTTCAATTTCAATCCTAAAATCCCTAAGTTTTTTAAATCAATAAAATTTAATTTAATTTTATCAAAATAAGCATCAATTGAGTGATGAAATATTCCACCGATACCACAAGATCCCCATATACATTCATAAAAATAAATCACAAAGACCAATACTAGAACAATACAATGTTAAAGGGTCAACTAAAAACAAATTGAGGAACCAAAATGAAAAAAAAAACAAAAGAAAAAGAAACTTAGGGATTTTAAAAAAAGGAGCTTTTTATTATGCAAATTCACATTGAAATCTCTCCCATACCACAATAAATGATAAATCTTAGTTTTTTTTTAATAGTTATTATCATATGCATTTATGTTCATATTTTTACACTTATAATCATTGTCTTATGTATGCAATTATGTTTACAACAGCTGGAGATATGTTAGAAAAACTGCATTAACTTATTTTTTAGAAATTGTATTAATATTTTAGTCTCTTTTCAAATTAGAGGTAATTTCGTGTCAAATTTCTTGTCGAATCAAATTATGTTAAATAGAAATCTCACGTGATAAAGCTTTCAAGCTTATATGAAAATCTTGATTGATACAACTGTTACTTAGAGGATTTGTAAATCTAAAAAAAAACATATAAGAGAGATTTTACCATTTTATATCCAAATTTATTCTTGTAATTTGATTCATCATTTTTAACGTATTTTTAATACACAAAATTTATGTATAGTGTTAATTAACTAGCTAGTGAATGCTAATATCATAGTCATTGTCATATGCATTTATGTTCATTGCCAGCTCTTGTGTTTTCTTTTGTGATCTGTCACTCTCACATTAATTATATATTGACGACATACATTTTATGTCTCATTCATTTAATGTTATAGTCAATGCCACCTGGTTCGATGTACTTTGCCAGCACAGACATATATTGGGAAACAAATTTAACCTATTTTTTAGAAATTGTATTAATATTTTTAGTTTTTGTTAATAAAGATAATTTTTTTTTACATATTAGTATTAACATTTATTTTATATATATAATATCTTCCTTATGCAAAGTTAAGTGTATTTAAACTTGGTACCTAGAAGTTTTTTAAAATAAGAAAATATGTTTATATATCGATTTTAATATTTAATTTGCATCTATGTTCATATTTACGTAGCTGACAATTTTTCATCCACCTGACTGGAGATAGGAAAACGTGTTTTCCAGTCTGTCCTCTCTATTTTTTTCGTTCCCGTGTCACCACCTGTGAGGGGGTATTTACAGTGGTAGAGAGAGTGGGAGCTACCTATCTCTGTCCAGTCATGTTGTTAGGGCAGCTTTTATGCAGCTCCTCGTAAGGCTTGTCTCCCCTCCCTCTTTTATCATGGTGGTAGGCCATGAGGGGGTGTGGGTTATGTCAGAGCTTTTGAACAAGTGGGAGGAACTAGGAGAAGAAAGAAAGGGAGAGACGTTGCAAGGAAAGGGAAGAAAAACTTCCTTTTCCCGTCGGTGCGCGTACGGGAAAAAAAAAACATGGTGTCGTTCAAAACGACACCATTTTAAGCTCTATTTTTATTGAACAGTGCATGAAATAGTATTATTTTATACAAAACCCGGTGTTTTATTTTAAAAAAAATGGTGCCAAAAAATTTATTTTAAAATCAGTTTTAAATTTTTTATTTATTTAACCAAGTATCAATTGATTCTAAAAAATCAATTCAATTATATCCTTATCAAATGCAAACATCAACCTTGAAGTTGGTTATTTTATTCACTTTTATCCTTAATTTTAAATTTGTACATTTTGATTCCCAATTGACCAATAAACTTTAAATTTTGTTAATTTAGTTCTTGATTCAGTCAATTCTAACCCTTATATTTAGACACATTTTCCAGTTTGGTTATTGATTTTTGAATTTCTTTAATCAAGTTTTTATAAAGTATAATGTTGGTGGGCCTGTTCTGGTGTTGGAAAAAACAGTAGGTTTTTTCTTTTAGTTAGTTTCTAGTTGACAAAATTTTATTAATATTCTTTTTCAATTACTATATAAAAAAATAATGTTAGAAAAGAAATAACAGAAAGAAGAAAATATATAATCATGTTCTAAATAACCTGTATCACTATAATCATGTTAAATATTAAAAAAACCATGTTCTTTATTCATTGCCTAAATATACTTTATTAACTTTTTTTTTTCTTATTTATTAATATAATTAATATTAATATAGATTAGGTTGATGACCCAAATCCATCGATTCCTTCACCTGAAAAAGGATCAGCTAGGGCTGGATTTTTTTTATTATTGTATATTCTAGTATTTGTGTCTTCTAGGGTCTCTTTTTGCTTGGTTCATGTTGATTTTGTCGATGTATTGTATTTGTTTCGGCTAACTCCTGGTTATTGTTTTTGCCTTTTCGAGGCTTTAACTTGAAATTTTAAAAATATTAGAGTCACACCATTTACAATCTAGAGTTTTAAGTTTTTCCTTTCATTCTATCTCCTCCTCCTCCTCCTTGTCTCGTCTCCCCTCTATTCTGCTTCCCCATCCTTTTGTTCTCTCTTTTTTTCTCCCATGGCGATGGTTCCTCCTTTGGCTTTAATTTATAGCCCAAGGAAAGCACTGCGGTGATAATGGTCGCTGGGATAGCAGCCATAAAACGTGCCCCATAATTGGAGCAATTTGCTGCAAAACATATCCCTGTTTTATTGCTGAAAATGACTTTCTTTGAAGGAGACAATAAATAGTGCTTTTTAAGAAAACGTTGCCGTTTCAAAATTTCAAAATGAATGTTTTGACAATTTTGTAATCAAGCCCCCGTATGAATTGTAATTGGATCCCTTGATTTTACCGCCTTTTTTGGTTTGGTCCTTGATTTTGGATTGTTTCAATTAAGTCCCTAATAAGCCATCAAACTTCAATAACTATGTAATTAAGCCCCTGATTTGATCAAATCAACTTTTTTAAATTATAATTGGACCCCGAAACTTTAATTTCTTCCAATAAAAGCCTAAATTGACTTAAAAATCAATTTTTCTTGTAATCAAACCCTCCATAAATTCAATTAAACCTTAGATAAATATTAATTGAGTCATAAACATCTGATTTTAGACTTTTCTTCCCCAACTTGAATTTTCTTTGTCAACAGGACTCTTATCAGTCAAACATATACTGTCAAATTTCAACATTTTGCATTTTTGAACCCCCTCAACCAAGTTTGTCCTTTTTTTCCAGCATTCTAGCATCCTTTTCTTGCTCCTATTATTATTTTTTATTTCTTTTGAATATTTTTTGATATATTTTTTTGTACTTTCTCATTTTCATTTTTGTTTTGTTTTGTGGGAACCCAAAAATGCGTAACAACACGCATGATGCTCACAGTCCGGTGCCGACCACCGGAACTAGCAAATTCATGGTTCAATGACCACGCACACCAGCGGCTTCGTCTCGTTCAGTGCACATGCGAATCGGATGATAAGATTAATTTAAATAAATATATCGTTAATTAATTTGTTGTTGCTTATAAATATATTTAACCTGCAACCTTTTTTTTCCTTACAGGTTACGTCTCTTGGACATCAGCCGAGCCCAATGAAGCTGTTTGTAGAGACGCACGTGCGGAGTCAAGACCGCTAAAAGAAGGTGCAACAGTTCATGGACAATCATGCTCAACACTTCGTGGTATGTTCGTTCAATCATTTTATTTTGTAAGTTATTATTTTATTGAATTGAATATGATGATTTTTTTTTTTTAATTTTCAAGAGACCTATAATAGCCGGTTGAGGGAGAGATATGGGGACGATCGTTTGACCCATCCGGATTTCGATACGTATTTGTGGATGGAGGTAGGATCGTCTGATGGACCCGATAAAAATCGGGTCTACGGGCTCTCCAACACTTTGGCCAAAAACTTTCGGGCGACTAGTAGTGTCTCAACCATTGAGAGCTCTCCATCAGTATCGAGCACCCAGTCTGAGAAGTTCATGGCCTTGAAACAACAACATGAATGACTCTCGACGGATTATGTTCAGCTCCGTCAAATGGTCATGAACATTATATCAAAGATGAGTGATGATACATGTGCAGCCCTTTTTTGGCATACGGTTCCGGGAACAACTAGCCTCCTCCTCCTCCTCCTCTTCCAGCTTCGTCGTTAATCTAGTTTAATTTTGTTTTTGAAACACATTAAATTTGTAATGAATATTTGGATGAATATTATTTAACATTATTTTTATATTTTTAATGTTTAATACAATTTTATTTGGTTAATTAGTTTTTTTTACTATTAATAAATAATTTTTAAAAAAATATTTTAAAGGCAATACCGATGGCCTAACAGATGGAACCAAGCCGTCGGTATTTTACCGAGAGTTGCAAAACAATTACCACCCATGCCACAATCACCGACGGATATATTCCATTGAATTACTGACAGATATATTCATCAGTGTTGTACAAAGAGTTCTGAAATATTTACTGTCCATGACACAATAACCGACGGCCAGTCCATTAGTGATTTACCATTGGAAATACAGACGGAATAAGTCTGTTGGTAAAGTTCTCGTGGGAAATTATTATTTTTGGCGCACTTCCCCCGTCTGTAAAACCGTTGGTGTTTGGGTTTTTTTTATGATCGAAGTAGCGACGGACATTGGAATTACCAACGATTAATATTTCGACAGGCGTATTCCGTCAATAAAAATATTATCAACAAATTATGTGTCTTTCACCGACGGATACATCTGTCGGTAAAACTATTTAATGCTGTAGTGGTAATCGTTAATCTGAATTATGTTTTGATGTTCCGACAACTTATGAAGTGCAAACTCGATTACAATATTATTTGTTCAGAACTACACAAACCCAAATTTTAACAATAAGAATCCAATTCATCATTACGTAGGAATAATAAAGCTAAACAAGATAAAATCCTAGAATGCCGATTTTACGGAAGCTATAGTCTGTATGAAAGTGAGGATAAGCAGGATAGCTGCTGCAACAGTTGCCGTACCTCTCCAAACGTTGGGAAAATATAAATGTTTCAAGGTTGCTTTCATACGGTTAAAGCGGCTCTTACAGTGGGCATTTATCACTCTAGAGATATCACCGAAACAAGTGCAACTGTCATCAATATTTTCGCAAAAATTGTTAATTATATTTGAAACTGCGGCATCGTCACCTAGCCAGTGGAGAATGATTCCCTTTCGGACAAGCAAACCCACGTCTTCTGCACTGTCGATAAGATGGTCCATAAACTTAATGTAACTGCATACGTAAGCTTCAGACGGGTAGCAGCACTGCTCCAAGGCCATGATATTTCGTACAAGACGTTCGAAGCTGTGATCAACTTTCAACTGTGGAATTTTCAACACTCCTTTCTCAAATTTTATGTTGACCAGGCATTTGTCTTGGGTGGCCTGAAACTTCACTCCTGCCTTGCGAAGCATGACCGCACTATATTTCAGCTTGATAGAATTAAAACTCCTTGGCATAAAACTGGATCCATTCAGCATAAAACTCCTTAGTAAATCAGTGAAATGCTTGCTTTCCTGAATGGTTTCTGGCCGCTGTGAAAACTCGTGCTTTCCAAAATGACACCGTGCAAGATCAAGAAAAGGAATGGCTGTAGCATCCTGGCTAGGGGGAAACATGTGGTCATATATTTTCTGAATAATGAAGAATGGCAGTTGGTTTTCAAGTAGCATCAAGTCTTGTCGGATGTCAGATGTCATCATGGGCTCAAAATTCTTAGGACCAGGTGACTCCAAGAAAAACTGAATGATGAAGACAGCATCCAGCACGATCATCTCTACGAAATCACGGCTCTCGATTTCGATTTTCTCTGAATAACAGCTTCGGAGACTCTCTTCTTGGTTCTGAATGCTGACCATAATATCAGAAATTTTCTTCTTATCCATCCCAACCCGTTCAGTAAGCTTTTTGAAATATTTCAGTTTCAACTTTTCCATGGCCTCTGGTCTTGTATTTTCGCGGTGAAGAGGACCTATTGAAATCAGTAGTGGAGAGTAGGCTTTCCCATTTACGTGTCGAAGCGGTTGGGGCACCCTGTAGATGCAGCACTCGGAATCTCCCTGTTGAGTGCACATAAATAGAGCCATCTCAAAGTCTGAAGCAAATTCCGCGTCAGTATCTTTTCCCTTGTTTGAAGGACTTGCCTTATCCTCTTCCATATTTGATGCTCTTGCCTGTTCAATATCGTTTTCCATGTTTGAAGCACTTGCAGTGAAGCTATCCTTTTCCAGTCTGCAGGTTAGCTGAAACAAACCAAGAATGCCTAAAAAGCCTAAATAATTAGCATTGAACATGCACAAATTTTCAAAACTTTTTCACTGTGACACATTTTCTCCTTCTCTACCCCTCTCACTTTAAATCATCCTTTTCTCTCTATTTCTCACTTGGTATAACATTAAATAGCCTAAATAACTAGCTAGATTTTGTTCATGTATATAATTAAATTTCACACTATCAAATAAAATTGATTCGTACCAATAATTAATTAAGTTCATTAAGAGTGTTTGAAACAGTGATAGCGGTTGCTTTTCAAAGTGTTTTTCATTTAAAAATATATCAAAATAATAATTTTTTTAGAATTTATTTTTGATATCATCACATAAAACAATCCAAAAAAATAAGGACAGAGACTTTAAAGTTGTTTTTTAGAATTTGAATAAAGATGTTCTAAAGATAAATCTGTGATCAAACCATCCAAATAATGATATTTTTTTATTTTAAAAACTCATGCTTATAATAAAATAAAATATGTTTTTTTTCATAACAAAAAAGAAATGAATGAATAAGGAATGATATTTTTTATTAAATGAATGTGTTTTTCTTAATCATTTAAATCATTGAAATTTTTTTGAATATTTATTTTAATTAACTTATGTTTTGATTTATAAAAGAGAGATACTAATAAAAATGACATTTTTTCTCAAAAAAAATGCATGAATTGAAAGAGAAATTCTCACCAGAGAAATAGATGTTTTCTTCAAAGAACTTAAAACATTTGATTTTATTAGAATATTTGTTTTAATTACCATAGAATTCAATTAAATAATTTCAAAAAGGCAGCAACACGTAGGCCTAAATTCTGCAAGATAACCTATATATTTATGTTTAGTTTGATCCATGTGGGATCATCAAGCCTATATGAAGAGAGAGGGGTTCTGCCTAATTTCTTAGGAGTTTTTAATATTTAATGTGTTTTATATGGAGAACAAATATAGAAAAAAAATATTAGCTTCCCAAAAATAGTATTTATTTGGGTAATTTATCTAGATTTGATCAAATGCTACGACATGTGTTGTATATGGATCAATTTAGCTGAAAATTTATAGGATAAAAAATAAAAAAGGTAGGATAATTAATGGCAATAAAAAAAATAATAAATTTAAAAGAAACAAATAGTAAAAATAATTTGTCATAATAAATAATACTTTAAGGGTGACATTTTTTTTTAAGTATAACTAACTTTATACATGAATCATTCACACTAGTACTAATTTTTAAAATCTCAAACTTTATTTAATTACAAGATAAAAACTATTAATTTTCCATTTTCCACTATACTCGCAACTACTTCCACAAATATAAG
Source organism: Populus alba (assembly GCF_005239225.2). NCBI lineage: Eukaryota > Viridiplantae > Streptophyta > Magnoliopsida > Malpighiales > Salicaceae > Populus > Populus alba. The sequence goes on along the minus strand of NC_133300.1, from coordinate 3,752,524 downwards.
ACATAAGTGTTCCTAGATAATGATAATATATAACAATTTGTACATGGACTATTTAAGTAATTGATACAATATTATAAATCAAGATAATGCTAATATATAACTATTTTCCTAGATAATGGTAATATATTTGTGTGCGTATAAATCAAGATACGCGAGTAATTAAATAAAAGATCAAGAACCATTTGAAAAGTCAACAAATAAATTTAATATATGAAATAACTGTTTGAAATTGGGTTTGAAACTGTGTTTCTAGTAAATTAATTTATTTGTATTTAAAATTATTTTTTATATATTTTTGAATTATTTTTTAAATGCTGATTTTAAAAATATCTTTTTAAAAAATATATTTTTTTAGTAAAAAATACTTTAAAAATAAAATCATTACCACACTTTCAAACACCGCATAAATGTTTATACAACTATAGCCGGTGAATACTTATCTTTTCCTTTATGTAAACCGATGGCAGAATGAATTGGTATTCTTTTCACACATTAATGTAATGGATCTTCCATTGGAATGTTGTCTATCCTGATTCTGATAAGGGCTAGCTATCACGATACTAAAATTATAATTTGTAAAAAAAAATCCATACATTCTTGTGGTCTTAACAATTATGACAACGGATTAGAATGATTTTTCTTTGGTGATGCAATGATATTAGAAAATGGAGATATTCTTCTGTTCTATGATCAGTAGAGGAATATAACCACGTATATGCTGCAATGGTTTTAGAAAATAGAGATATTCTACAGTTCTATGATCAGGAAGGGTTGTTTTTGTATTATCTTAGAGAGGAAAGTTACGTTTTAATTTGTACAATCCGATAATTAAAAAACATTACATCTGTCACAATTACATGAATCTATAGAAACTTCAATTGCATTTATGTCACTGTTCTAGTATTACGAATTCATAAATAGATCAATACAATGCAAAGCATTTGTGGCAATCTTGTATGAATGGCGCCCCAATTTTTCAAAACAACAAATCATCTGCAATTTGTTACTAAATTCTGGTGCATAGCATTCCCAAATTATCTCAGTCTAATGTTAAAATTAATTAAAGCAAGAAATTATATAATGGCATGCAACATTTTCTAATAGTTGTGGCAAGCAAGAAACTTTATTTAAAAGGTAGCATTACTGTGCATGGACCTCACCAATAATAGCATTTAAAAGGTAGGGTTGTTAAAGTTAACTCAATGCTGCTTTTAACTCGTGGAGTGGAGAGTGCATCACTCTCCATTTTTCACTTAAATGATAGAAACTTTATTTATTTATCACAACAAATTAGTGCCACAAGGATGTTCACTTAAAGTTAAAAACATCGATTAAGTGGTAAGTAATTAAATGTTAAGTATTGAAATATTAAAGGTAATTTGGGTAATGGGATCCGATAAATCTTAAATTGATGTAATTGAAACGAAAATGGATGATCCATGTTACTGGGGGCAACATTAGGTGTAATAAAAAGGGAGAGGAAATTAATAAATAATGGTTTGAAAGGAAAGACAAACTTATATAGTCGGCTTTTTATAAAGTATAATGCTGGCGGGCCTCTTCTGGTGTTGGAAAAAACAGCAAGTTTTTCGAGAGTTGCAACATTTACAATCTAGAGTTTTTAAGTTTTTCCTTTCATTTTACAGTCTACTGATAACCTCTCGATCCAACACTCAACTTTCATCTCCCTCTTTCACTATAACACACTTTCTCCTTCTCTACTTGTCTTCTTCTGACTCGTTAACAATCTTCCTATATATGCAATTGCTTAAATTGTATTAAAAAACCAGACCGGACCTAGTTTAGTTCTTTAAAAAAAAATGAAAAACAAAAACGTAACTACACACACCATGCCCCTTTATAGGGAAAAGGTAAACTTTATGGGTAGAATGCTTATACATATATTAAACCATCTAATTTCTGAAGAGCTTAAACCAAATCCAAAACATCGTACGTAAATTTTCGAAGAACAAAACTAGATAGTGCTGACCTGAGGGAGATCAGTGGACACTCTCTGTAGAGATATGGTCCCAAGTCTCTCTCTCTCTCTCTCTCTCTCTCTCTCTCTCTCTCTCTCTCTCTCTCTCTCTCTAAGTCTCCTGCCTTGAAGGTATGGAAACTTCGATACAGGACTATGGAAAGATGTTATCTGCAGCATCCATAATCAAAAAGCAGCTTTAAATTTGCCCTTTAGAAAGTGCTAACGCAACGGACAGTATATGGCATGAGATTCTCAATGCTTGTGCCAAGGATGAGAGACTTCAGGATATTGCTAAGCAAGAAGTCTGTGTGGTAGTTGGGAATGATGTGTGGCTGGGTAATTCTTATCTTGCTGTCTGGTTTCCTAGAATTTATAATCTTTCTGAAGACAGTATCCTCAATAGCTAATATGGGTGTGTGGGATAGTTTTTTTGGGATATGGAACTTCAGATAGAGAAAAGCTCTAGGAGGTAGAGGGCTAATCGTTTTTAATTCTCTATTTGATAAGGTTTCTGTAGTGGAATTATCAAGTGAAGTTTGTGGACAAAGTCACAAAAAGACTGTTTATTTCTACGTGTAAAAGTGGTTAAAAAAATTTAAATTCTTTTTCTTATTATTATTAAATTAATATATTTTTAATGTTTTTAAATTATTTTAATAAGTTAATATTAAAAATAATTTTTTAAAAATAAAAATATATTAATATTTATGTTAATATAAAAAATTATTATTATTTTTTTTTTAATAAACAGTGTATAAAACAGTATTGTTCTATACAAAAGCCAGTGTTTCATTTAAAGAAAATGACGCTAAAATATCTTCTCCTTCTCTACTTGTCTTCTTCTGACTTGTTAACTATAGATTTTTTCCACGCGAGTAATTATTTTGTCAGAATTGTGTCGTCAAATATTTCTTATTTACGTGAGATTTTTTCCAAGCGAGTAATTATTGTTTCATAAAAAGAAACAATATATGCCATACCTAAGGTCTCAGGATCTAGTACGAAGACTGGTTGTATAAAAAAAAGATATTAGCACTTTATATATATACAATATTTAAGATAAGCTGCATTGTTTTATAAAATCTAAGGTCTTGTTGTGGTTTTTAATTATCCGTTGCTCTATAGTTTAAAAAAAATCCTCTGTAAGAAGATCACTATTTTATTAGGTAAAAACCTAATTGTTCTATATCATCAAAAGAAATATCTTTTTAATATCATAAATATGTTTTACGTATAAATTCGTAATCCCTGATATTCAAACAACACAAAATATTTTTTTTGAAATTTTTTGAAATATTGACCAAATTCTCGTGACTTTAATAAACTGGTTATTAAAGCCAAATTGCATGCTAAAATATATATATATATATATGTATGAAAACCAGGTATTTGAATACAAGATTTGTATTTTTTGGTATAAAAATACCAACCAAATACTAAGCAAAATTTAGTAGAAAAATACAGAAAAAATTACAATTTTCAAAAAGGAATTGTGTATAAAACAGTATTGTTCTATACAAAGCCAGTGTTTCATTTAAAGAAAATGACGCTAAAATATTTTCTCCTTCTCTACTTGTCTTCTTCTGACTCGTTAACTATAGATTTTTTTCACGCGAGTAATTATTTTGTCAGAATTGTGTCGTCAAATATTTCTTATTTACGTGAGATTTTTTCCAAGCGAGTAATTATTGTTTCATAAAAAGAAACAATATATGCCATACCTAAGGTCTCAGGATCTAGTACGAAGACTGGTTGTATAAAAAAAAGATATTAGCACTTTATATATACAATATCTAAGATAAGCTGCATTGTTTTATAAAATCTAAGGTCTTGTTGTGGTTTTTAATTATCCGTTGCTCTATAGTTTAAAAAAAATCCTCTGTAAGAAGATCACTATTTTATTAGGTAAAAAACCTAATTGTTCTATATCATCAAAAGAAATATCTTTTTAATATCATAAATATGTTTTACGTATAAATTCGTAATCCCTGATATTCAAACAACACAAAATATTTTTTTTGAAATTTTTGAAATATTGACCAAATTCTCGTGACTTTAATAAACTGGTTATTAAAGCCAAATTGCATGCTAAAATATATATATATATATATATGTATGAAAACCAGGTATTTGAATACAAGATTTGTATTTTTTTGGTATAAAAATACCAACCAAATACTAAGCAAAATTTAGTAGAAAAATACAGAAAAAATTACAATTTTCAAAAAGGAATTGTGTATAAAACAGTATTGTTCTATACAAAGCCAGTGTTTCATTTAAAGAAAATGACGCTAAAATATTTTCTCCTTCTCTACTTGTCTTCTTCTGACTCGTTAACTATAGATTTTTTTCACGCGAGTAATTATTTTGTCAGAATTGTGTCGTCAAATATTTCTTATTTACGTGAGATTTTTTCCAAGCGAGTAATTATTTTGTCAGAATTGTGTCGTTTGCATCTATGTTCATATTTACGTAGCTGACAATTTTTCATCCACCTGACTGGAGATAGGAAAACGTGTTTTCCAGTCTGTCCTCTCTATTTTTTTCGTTCCCGTGTCACCACCTGTGAGGGGGTATTTACAGTGGTAGAGAGAGTGGGAGCTACCTATCTCTGTCCAGTCATGTTGTTAGGGCAGCTTTTATGCAGCTCCTCGTAAGGCTTGTCTCCCCTGCCTCTTTTATCATGGTGGTAGGCCATGAGGGGGTGTGGGTTATGTCAGAGCTTTTGAACAAGTGGGAGGAACTAGGAGAAGAAAGAAAGGGAGAGACGTTGCAAGGAAAGGGAAGAAAAACTTACTTTTCCCGTCGGTGCGCGTACGGGAAAAAAAAAACATGGTGTCGTTCAAAACGACACCATTTTAAGCTCTATTTTTATTGAACAGTGCATGAAATAGTATTATTTTATACAAAACCCGGTGTTTTATTTTAAAAAAAATGGTGCCAAAAAATTTATTTTAAAATCAGTTTTAAATTTTTTATTTATTTAACCAAGTATCAATTGATTCTAAAAAATCAATTCAATTATATCCTTATCAAATGCAAACATCAACCTTGAAGTTGGTTATTTTATTCACTTTTATCCTTAATTTTAAATTTGTACATTTTGATCCTCAATTGACCAATAAACTTTAAATTTTGTTAATTTAGTTCTTGATTCAGTCAATTCCAACCCTTATATTTAGGCACATTTTCCAGTTTGGTTATTGATTTTTGGATTTCTTTAATCAAGTTTTTAATTGACCTTCAAACTTCAATATTTATACAATTAAGCCCCTTATTTGACCAAATTAATTCTTAAAAATTATAATTCGATCCCCAAACTTTAATTTCTTTCAAATAAAGCCTAAATTGACTTAAAAAATAATTCATCTTGCAATCAAACCCTTCATAAACTAAATTAATCTTTCAACAAAATCTAATTAAGTCCATAAACATCTAACTTTGTATTTTTTTTGCTCAGATTGAATTTTTTTTTTATCAAAAAAGCTCTCATTAATAAAAAATATACTGTTAAATTTTAATCTTTATATTTTTAAAATTTGTTCAACAATCTTTGATTATTTTTTTGAGTACTTTTATACCCTCAAACTTTAATAGTTATATAATTAAGCTATTGTTTTCGGAGTGAAATGTTAATGATTGTTTTAAGTTGTAGAATTTGGGTAATGGGACAGGGTAAATTTTAAATTGATACAATTGAAAATGAAATGGATGATCCATGTTGGTGGGACCAAGATTAGCTGATTAGGTGTAATAAAAAGAGAGAGGAAATTAATAAATAATGGTTTGAAAGGAAAGACAAACTTATGTAGTTGGCTTTTTATAAAGTATAATGTTGGTGGGCCTGTACTGGGTGTTGGAAAAAAACAGTAAGTTTTTTCTTTTAATTAGTTTGCTATTTGGCTAAATCTTATTAATATTTCCCTTTAATTACTATAAAAAAAATAGTGTTGGAAAAGAAATAACAGAAAGAAGAAAATAAATAATCATGTTCTAAATAACTTGTGTCACTATAATCATATTAAATAATAAAAAAACCATGTTCTTTATTCATTGCCTAAATATAATTTATTAACTTCTATTTTTCTTTCTTATTTATTAATATAATTAATAGTAATAGAAATTAGGTTGATGACCCAAATCCATCGATTCCTTCACCTGAAAAAGGATCAGCTAGGACTGGATTTGTTTTTTTATTGTATATTCTAGTATTTGTTTTTTCTAGGGTCTCTTTTTGCTTGGTTCATGTTGATTTGGTCGATGTATTGTATTTGTTTCGGCTAACTCCTGGTTATTGTTTTTGCCTTTTCGAGGCTTTAACTCGGAATTTTAAAAATATTAAGGTTACACCATTTACAATCTAGAGTTTTTAAGTTTTTCCTTTAATTTTACAGTCTACTGATAACCTCTCGATCCAACACTCAACTTTCATCTCCCTCTCACTATAACACACTTTCTCCTTCTCTACTTGTCTTCTTCTGACTCGTTAACTATAGATTTTTTCCACGTGAGTAATTATTTTGTCAAAATTTGTGTCGTCAAATATTTCTTATTTATGTGAGAGTGCTAATTATTTAAATGTCACGGTTATCAATAATAGCAATAACATGTAAAAGTGTATTATTTCATCAAATTGTTTTACTGTAGTACTAATTTGTTATTTATTTTAATTATGTGTATTAATTTCCCAATTTGTTGGTCAAAGCAATTTAAAAAACAAGAAGTCAACAAACGTATATCATATAGTCGGTGATTTGGTTTTATTATTGTTGACATTAAAATATTAATGGTATTATTCATTTATTGCTATTAATATTTTTATTATGGTTATAATAACAATATTATTATTATTGATAAATATAAATATAGCACAGCATGGCATGCAGCATCAACCAGAACACAAGGCACATGGCAGAAGTCAGCCATCAGAAACCACTAAATCCAGCAGAGGGACGACCAACCAGAGATCAATATCAGCCAAGACTGGTAAGGAAATGGTTCTGTTCATGGAAATGCAACACCATGTAAAAAACAAACTTGGAATTTGCGAAATAGAACATCAGCTAAAGTGCAATTGTCTTCAAAAATTCTTTTGTTTCTCAAAAGAATTAACAACAAAGAAATAAAAGAACAAACAAACAAATAAAAATTTGCTTGCTTGGACAACCGGAGAAGTTTGCTAAAAAAACACGAGCATAAACAGTCGGATGGAAATTCGTTAACTTAACTATTTTTCTTTTCTCTTTTCTTTTCTTCTTGATTTTCTTTTTTAGATAGTGCTGACCTGAGGGAGATCAGTGGACACTCTCTGTATAGATACGGTCCCAAGCAGCGAGCCTCTTTCCTATAGATTGCAGCTCCTCTCTGTGTTTGATAAGGTTTCTGAAGTGGAATTATCTACTGAAGTTGTCGAAAATTTGATTTGGAAAATGGGGTGTATTCAATCAAATCACGTGTAGAATTCTATCATCCCCTAGCCAGTCTATGGAAATGACTGGTCCCTCTGAAAGTTGAAGTATTTTGTTGGAAAAAATCAACAATGTTAATATAGTATATTTAATAGTTACCAAAAAATTAATTAAGTTAATATAGTATATTTAATAGTTACCAATAAAATCCTAATGATTAATAAAACTTAAGGATATTTTTATCATAAAAAATGTTTCCACACATTATTCATGTTTTTTATCTAATAATAATAATAATAATAATAATTTTCTTATAAAAAGCCCTTCATGAATTTGATCAATGATTAAACTAGTTTTAACTAGCTGTTTTTGTGTGCATATAAATCAAGATAAGGCATGAAATAAAAGGGCAGGGACCATATGAATGTTAGCCGGCTATTTTTGTTTCTAGCTAGATGTCTAGCAGCTTGTGTTGCATGTTATTTACTCATAATTTGCACTTTAATTTATTGTTTAATTTCATGGATGTCTTAGTTAGATCTAGGATATGAGACTAATTTAGTTTTATTTATGGGGTTGTTTTTCTTGATTTTGAATTTATTTTTATTTTTTATAAGTTGGCAGGATCGTTTTAGAGGTAAGGAACAAATTTATAATTAGGTAATGAGCGTAGGTTTAAATTTGAAAATGGTTTCAAGTTCTAGCTTTGTTATTTTGTAGTGTGTGTTTGGAAATGTGATTGTATCTATATTTTTAAAAAAAATTAATTTTTTATGTATGTTTTGTATCGTTTTGATGCGCTGATTTCAAAAATAATTTTTTTAAAATAAAAAAAAATTATTTTAATTCATTTTAACACGAAAAACAGTTTGAAAAACAATCACACTCACAAACATATGCTTATTAGACCCCAATGCTTATTTCAATGAGAAATTATTGTTCTTTAGTATCTAAATTATCTTATCTAGGGTTAATTATAAAAAGCAAAATAATCAACATACAAATTAGGATATAAAAAATGATAAGTAATTAGATTGAATTTAAGTTAGAAATAAACGGTAACCTTGTAATGACAATTTTAGGTATTTTCAGTGTTTTTTTCATCTCCAGCTCGTGTTTTCTTTTGCGATCTGTTGTTTTCACATTATATATTGACTACATGCATTTTATGTTTTATTCAGTCAATGTCATATGCTTCCATGTTCTTCGGCAGCTCAGAGATATATTGGAAAACGAATTAAACTATTATTATTATATAAAAACCTTCGAGGAATTGTTTTTTTCAATGATGAAGCTAGCTTTCACTAGCTGTTTTTGGTGTGCCTATATATCAACATAAGTAAGCAAATAAAATGTCAAGGACCATGTGAAGCATGATTCACATGTTTATAAATAGTAAGAGAACCTATAAAAAATCAAATACAAATAATTGGAAGTCCTTTCAAATAGAAGTTAAAGTCTATCAAGAAAGGATAGAATTAAATTCCTTATCAAATGAAATCAAAACAAATAAAATCTCACCTGTTAAAACTTTCAAGCTAATATAAAAAGGTTATATCCCTCCAAAATAAGTTCAAGATCAAGCATAGAAGGTTATAATATTCAGATATAACTCTTAATTAGAGAATTTGTACACCTAAAACATGTATCATGACTTTGAATATTAGTTAGAATTCTTAATAATTAAAATACTAGGTGTCAAATTTAAATCTTTTAAATTATAAAAAGGATAAAAATACTTCGTTATTTCCAGACACCTAAAAACCCAATCTAGAAGGACGACAACGATACAACATTCGTGCAACACCGCCTCTTGCTCTTTTTTTTTTTTATGGAAGTTTATATTTATACATGTTTCCCATTTGTCCCCAAGGGACGTAGCGTGATAGCAAAGGGTTTAAGATCTGCACAGCTGGTCTCGAGTTCGAGTCAGGGCGTGCACCTCTTGTAAGAGCCTGGGACAGTCGCGGTTTTACTCACTCACCTGGCCCACAAAGTGCGCTTTCCGGAGGATGGGATTTTCTCGAATCCAAAAAAAAAAAATACGGTGTATAATGTTTTTAATTGAAAATACATTAAAATAATATATTTTTTTAACATCAATATATCAAAATTATTAAAAAAAAAATTAAAAACTTATTAATTTAATAATTTTTGAATAAAAAATAATTTTGAAAGCAGATTTTTTCTATAAAAAACTCCCGAATTTTTTTTTTGCCTTATGTATCAGAAAAAAAAAAATATTGAGTGAGTGAGGGCTAAAAAGAAGAGAGGGTCAGAAGATAACTTAGTCAAAATATTGTCGGCAAAACGTGCATGTCATGTAGTCATTTTCGGTGACAGGTCATTTTTACCTTTATATTTTTGCAGTCATTGCATATTTACGTTGACATTTATTAATTAATAATAAACTAAAACTGCCCATTTATTTAGTATGCAAGTCCACAGTAAAATGCTTAGCAGTATTCTCTTTTTTTTTTTCTGTTTTTAATTTTTTTTTTCTGTTTTCTATGCCTTTATGGGTTTTTTTTTTGTTTTTTTCTTTTAATGAATTTTTTTGTTTAATTTTTTTTGTTAATGTTAATTTTTTTATTTAGTTATCAGATTTTCATAACACGAATCATGGGTTTGACGAGTTCACCTCAATTTTTTTTTTATTTTTTCTTTTTAATTAATAACATATACTAAAATTGTTCAGTGTTTCACTGTGCAATCCACAGTTAAACGCTAAACTGTTTTTTTTGTTGTTTTTAATATTTTTTTTTGTTTTTTTTTTTTGCTTTTTATGCCTTTATGGGATTTGTTTTTGCTTTTTTTTGTGTTTTTTTTTCTTTTAATGAATTTTTTTTGTTTAATTTAGTTTGTTAATGTTAATTTTTTTTTTAGTTATCAAACTTTCATGACACGGATCCCGGGTTTGACGAGTTAACCTGGTTTGACGAGTTAACCCGGAATTGTTTATTGTTTTTTTTCTTTTTAATTAATTTTTTTTCGTTTGGTTTAGTTTTTTAATGTTAAATTTCTTTCTATTTAATTATCAGACTTTCATGACATGTATCCCGGGCTTGACGGGTTAACCAGTTAATTTGTTTTTCTATTTAGTTATCAAACTTTCATGATACGAATCATAGGTTTGACGGATTAACCTAGTTTAAAGGGTTAACCCAGTTAATTCAGATTCTTTTCTTTTTCTTCATTAGTTTTTTTCTTCCTATTGGTTTTTTTTTCTTTGTTTTTTTTTAATTTACCTGTTTAATTATCACACTTTTATGACACGACCTTGTAGCCAGACCCGCATTCAAGGCTCTTGGGTCCGGTGTTGCAGTCAGACTCACTTAAACTTGAGTCATGTAAGTTTAATAATATTATTAATATTATAAATATTACTATTCGATCAAGCGTTGCAGCTAAACCAAAGACTCTTGGGCATATTTTTGCAAAAAGACCTAACACTCTTAGATCTTAGCCTTTTTTGATATTTTTTATGCAAGAAAAAAAATTTAACCCGTGGCATGTGCCTTTGCTTTTTTTTTTTTTTCTTTTCTCTTTTCCTTTTTATGCCTTTTACTGTGGATTGCATAGTACAGTCCACAATAAAAAAGCTGATGCCTTTGTTTTTTTGTCTTTTTTTTAATTAATTTTTTTTAATATTAAATTTTTCTATTTAATTATCAGACTTTCATGACATAGATCCCAGGTTTGACGGGTTAACCTAGTTTATTCAAATTGTTTTTCCTTTTCTTCATTAGTTTTTTTCTTCTTGTAGGTTTTTTTTCTCTTTGCTTTTTCCTTTTTAATTAATCTTTTTTTTTAATTTATTTCATTAATAATAAATATTTTTTCTATTTAGTTATCACACTTTCATTACACGAATTCCAGGTTTGACAGGTTAACCTGATTTGCCTGGTTAACCCGATTGATTCAGATTTTTTTCTTTTTTCTCATTAGTTTTGTTCTTCTGATTTCATCTTTTAATATTGTATGCAATCCACAGTGAAAAGGCTGAAGCCTTTAATTTTTTTTTATATATATTTAGTTTGTTGATATTAAATTTTTTTCTATTTAGTTATCAGACTTTCATGACACGGATCTCAGGTTTGACGGGTTAACTCAGTTAATTTAGATTTTTTTTTCTTCATTAGTTTTTTTCTTTTTATAAGTTTTTTTTTTATTGTTTCTTTTTATTTAATTTAGTTCATCAATATTAAATTTTTTTTATTTATTTAGTTATCGACTGATGCCTTTAGTTTTTCTTTTTGCTTTTTTGTTGTTGTTATGCCTTTAACTATGGACCGCACATTGTAGTCTACAGTGAAAAGACTGATGTCGTTTTGTTTGTCTTTTTCCTTTTTAATTAATTTTTTTCGTTTAATTTAGTTTGTTAATGTTCAAACGGGTTAACCTGGTTTGACGAGTTAGCCCAGTTAATTTTGTGTTAACCTGTCAATTTTTTTTTCTATTTAGTTATCAAACTTTCATGACACGAATCCAAGGTTTGACGGGTTAACCTGGTTTGAAGGGTTAACCTAGTTAATTCAGATTTTTTTCTTTTTCTTCATTAATTTTTTTCTTCCTTTTGGTTTTTTTTCTCTGTTTTTTTCTTTTTAATTAATCTATTTAATTATTACACTTTTATGACACGACCTTGCAGCCAGACCCACATCCAAGACTATTGGGTCTGGTATTGCAGTCAGACCCCCTTAAACTTGGGTCATTCAAGTTTAATGTTATTATTAATATTATAAATATTACTCTTGGGTCAGGTGTTGCAGCCACACCCAAGACTATTGAGTATAAATTTGTAAAAAGACCTCATACTTTTAGATCTTAATTTTTTTTATATTTTAATGCAAAAATCATTGACTTGCAGCATCGCGCGAGTCATGTAACTAGTATTTATATATTTATAGTCACTGTCATATATATGTAGTTATGTTCATAACAGCTAGATAATATTTTAAAAAATGGATTAACTTACTTTTTAAAAATTATATTAACATATTAATTAGTTTCTTTTGAAAACAGAGATACTTTATATATATATATATATATATATATATATATATATATATATATCTTAGTATTGACATATATGTTATATTGCCATATATAAAAAATAATTTTTTATAAGAAAATTATTATTATTAGATAAAAAAACATGAATAATGTGTGGAAACATTTTTTATGATAAAAATATCCTTAATTTTTATTAATCATTAATGTATCGAAAGGATTTTATCTCGTGTTTTCAAAAAAAAAAATTAATTTTTATTATTAAAAAATAATTTTTTGTATGTTTTTATTGTTTTTGATGTGCTAATTTCAAAAATAATTTTTAAAAAATAAAAAAAATTACTTTGATACATTTTGACAAGAAATACATTTTAAAAAGCAATTACAATTACACTTTCAAACAAGTTATTTAAACCCCAACGCTTATTTAGATGAGAAATTATTATTTAAATATATTTTGACACAAAAACAATTTAAAAAAATAATTATAACCACATTCTCAAATATTTTTTTTATTAAAGAGTTTATCTTTCAAGACTTTTTAGAGAGAGAAAATTAGGCCTTCAGATCCATTTTACTTTTAAATTCATGGTATATCAGGCGGAATGGGCGTGAAATACTATGATTGATTCCTCAGTTTCCATGACCGTGAGTTTCGGGCACATGAAAGCCAGCATTTGATTAAGAGGATGGCCTAGGTTGGACAGCTCATCATTACTCCACTTGTAAAAGTTCAATTAATAATTTGGCTATTTTGTGCTATCTGCACATAAAGTTAGTAGTCAAGGTAATTAAGTCTATTTAGCAGATTATATATAATTCGTTGCAAATCTGTTATTAAATTAGCAAATAAATTATCTGTTACTACAATCTATGCTAATAGCCCCATTTTTTTTAGCAGTGGAAAAGGAAAGTATATGACAGGCAAGAAGGGCAACCATTATCATCTTATTGAGTATGTTTCCCATCGATGGTGGGTCTTAGCATGATGTTTCCCATCATATGGGTTATATTTCACTTTAGCATGATGTTTCCATCATATGGGTTATATTTCACTTTTCTTTTCTTTTCTTTTTGAAAGTATAGTTCACTTTTTTTTCTTTTTGTTTTTGAGAACGCACTAGCTTAATAAAATCTACTCTTATAATCTGCTTTTCACAATAAAATAAAATAAAATATCACATCATATATGATATAATATTCTTATGGCGTTGAGAAAAAAGAAATTTGAGACCTACAATATGCATTTTGTAAGTTAGATAGATACATTAAAAAGCAGTTTTATAGTAATCTTTAAGAATTTTTTTTCCAACAACAAAAAAACCTTTTAAGTGTTGTCAATGTTTTCTTCTAGTATATATAAAAAAATTAATAGGAAATTAAAAACTTTATGTTTGTATTTAATAAAATAAACTAATAATTATATATATTAATAAATATTAAATAAATTATTAATGTTAATTAAATATTGAGTCCAGAAATTAAGATATATATATATATATATATATTAAAATATTTAATGTTGAGAATAGCTCATCAAAATTATTTTATTTAATTATACAACAATAAAATTATTTTTTATAACAAAAGTTATAATTTAAATTTTATCAAAACAAAATATTTTTCTTGTATAATTCCATCTATTTTTTATTAATATAATTTAAAAACTAAAGTCAACGCTTGTCTAATTTGAACCATTTTTCAATGTAATTAATGCATACTTTAAAAAATCTTTACAGCTTCAATAATAATAAAAATAATAAAAAAAGTACAACAAGATCTTTTACCGATCAGGAACCGATCTTTGATTAATTTTCCATCTGAATTCAGTAAAGGGACCTTAAAGAGAGAATTAACATAAAGGTAAGAATTAATTTAAGCCAACAACTAATCTTTGATTTTTGGAAAACAGCCAAAGAGAGCTGTCATTGTAGACTATGATCTCCAATTATTTGCTTCGTGAACATTGAATTATCAAACTATTAAAGGATCTATACTTATAATATATTATTTATTAGAATAACTTTTTATATTTATTTTTTTAATTTTAATTTTAATTTCACTCTTTAACAACAATATTTTTATTTTTATTTTTTCATTCAATATTAGATTTTTTTTTTGAAAATTATGCTTCATAAATTTTTTATTAAGTTATATATTGATTCCATGAATTTAATTTTTTTCTCGATTTTAATATTTAATATTAGATTTGTTGTGGTGGGGTTTCATAAAATTTTTTTGATATGTTTTCTATGAACTTATCTTTATCTTATTACTCATGTCTTCAGTTTAACAAATTAACCTAGTTTAATTTAAGCAATTTTTTGTGCACATCTTTTTTAATTAATTATTTTTCTTGATTTTATTTTTTAAAATTAAATTGGTTAAAAATAGAGCATCATAACATTTTTTATTTTTTTCTGTAAGATTATCTCGATCTCTTATATAACCAATGCCATGAGATTGAGAAGTTCACTCATGCTGATTTTTTTTGGATTCCTTTTAAATTAATTTTGTTTTAATTAAATTTTATAGTTTTTTTATTTGTTTTTTATAAAATTTCTTAAATTTATGACATGGATTATAGGTTTGATAGGTTGATCAAAGTTGACATTAATTAAACATTAAATTTCCGAAGTAAAAAAAAGACATTCAAGTACATGAAAATGTTTCTTTCACAGTCTTCTCTTAATTCTTAATGTTTTATGTCAATTCAATCCTTCTCAGCTTTGTTGAAATTCATGTGTTAGACCATGACCCAAGCTCGTGGAATATTATTTATAATTAATCATATTAGTAATTAATTAAAGAGGCAAGTTCATGTCAGCACACAGGAATATTGTTAGGTAGCAGAAACTTAAAAAATAAATTAGACCCGACTATAGGTTAAAGCTTGCAAGCCCCATTAAAGTTTGATGAAGATTTATTAAAGCTGTCAAGTACATTTTTGCATCACTGTACGTAAGAAAAAAAGGCATGAAATAAAGCAAAAAGAAAGAAACATAGCAAAAGAGAGATAGAGAGAGGACTGACATGAAAACTCAGCATAAAAATATAATAAATGAACTTAATATATGAATAAATCATGTTCTCCTTTTATTTTACAATAGTAGAAAATTATATTTATAAAAAAAATTATACAAGTTAAATTATTTTTATAAACAATTGTAATAGATCATGTTTGATAAGTCAATAATATAGAAGCTTGGAATAAGAAAATATTCGAATCAAAGTCAGTTAACGTGATCTAATAAGTATTTTTAATTGAAAATATATTTAAAAAATATTAAAAATTATTAAATAATAACTAAAATCATTAAATTAATATATTTTTAGATGAAAAGTGATTAAAAAAACACTTTAAAAAAATACATAAACTAACACAAAATCAATATAAGTTGTCTTTATCCATTTTTGTTAATCTGAGCTTAGGTGGTATCTTCATATACCTTGAATGCTACGAGACTAGTTTAACTTGATTTTTTTTTTTTGGAGAATTTAAATTAAAAAAAAAATTTAATTAATGACTTTGTTTTAATGGTGCGTATATAAAACCAAAATTAAGTGGTATCTAATTAAAAGCATATTATTCCATATAAATGATTAAACAAGAGTACAGCGCTGAGGCTGCTGTTTCTCCATCCAATCATTGGAGCAACTGTACATATGTTTTTGCCTCCAGCTATAATAACAGTGCACAATGAGGTAACTACTCAGATTTTATATTTATTTTTAAAAATTATTTGTTTAAGTTGCACAAATCTTGAAGAAGAGAAAAAAAAAGAGGGGAAATTAAAAAAAGAAAAAAGCCACCTCGGAGAGGAGATATGGGATCCTAGGAGATAGCCATCCCATTGTTTTGTCTAAAGACTCATCAAGCCTCCCGCTTGAATCAAAAGAAAAACAAGCGATTAAAGGTTATAATAACTGTGCACACTGAGGTAACTTGTTATCTTATTTCAAGAGAAAAAAAAGCCACCACAAAACCGTACCAGCTGATTCTATCTTGACAAGCATCAGATTTCCACAGCTCTTGCAGCATTTCTAGCCTTCCCACTGAAAAAGAAGAAAAGGAGCTTCACGTGCAAAGAGGTAATTTCAAAAGCATCGCCGAAAGCTGTTCAGTTATTTATCATCTGCAAATGCAGAAAGTTCTCTGGACAATATCAAAAGTTTTATGATAAAGCAACCAGTTCTTTTTCTGAAATGTTGTTATCTGCAGAAACTAAACGATAGAGCAGATCAATTTGGAGATAGTGCTGCTAAAAGTATCTGTAATTTGCTTCAACATCGACAATGACACTACCTAAAGCACCTAAAAGAGGAGTGCAAAGCAGGTAACATCAGTGTCAGATCAATGAAACCCTAGTATTTGTGTTTGCAATCTTCTCCATGCAGCTCTCATCATTCTGTATCTTTTAGAAATCTTGTAGCAACTACGCATTTAAGTTTAAACAAGAGGACGAACACCACTTACAAACACAGAGATTTAACCACATCAACCTTATTCTAAAGGAAATTGATGGAACCATGACACCAACGGTGTTCATGAGAAACTGAGTGACATTCATGCTAGACCAGGAGACTGTGTTAAAAACAGTAATACCGAGAGTTTGGTTTACAATAGTTTTGCAGTAGAATAGTTTGATAATATTCAAAGAACATAATGGCCTTTTTAAAGGCTTTACAAGATAACTGAAATGGAAACAAAACCATGATTTTACAGCACCTGCAATCGTGGGAATTAATTATTTTGAACGTGTAATGTTACTTCCTTCATAACAGGAACCGTTATGCAAGTGAAGCAATAAACAAGGAAAAACTGAAATCAAAGGAAATTCTAACAATCTTAAAAAACGTCAACTTTAACATCCTCCTTTAGACTAAATACCATTATCATTTAGTCTACTGCTGGATAAGAACAAACACCCAACATATCACGCAGCTTTAAGAAAACATCAAGTTTCAAAAGCTTTGTAAAAATGTCTGCAATTTGCTCATGAGTTGAACACTGAACCAGCTCCACAATTCCTTCCCTTGTAAGATCACGGAGAAAGTGAAAACGAATATCAATGTGCTTACTACGACCATGCAGAACTGGATATTTTGAGAGCTTAATGGCTGATACATTGTCACAATATACCACTGTAGACTTGCGTTGATCATGACATAGTTCTTTTAGAATTCTCCTTAATCAGACAACTTGACAGGCACTATATGCTGCTGAAATAAACTCTGCCTCAGTGGTGGAAAGGGTAACCACTGGCTGTTTTTTTGAAGACCAGGACACAGCACCGGAGCTCATTAGAAATACAAACCCTGAAGTGCTCTTTCTGTCATTTTGATCCCCTGCGTAATCACTATCAGTGTATCCCAAAAGCTCCTGATTTCCTTCTTTCTTGTAGAACACCCTGAGGCTACTGGTTCCCTTTACATATCGCAAGACTCTTTTTGCTGCCTGTAGATGCATTTCAGTGGGATGCTCCATGAATCTACTAATCAAACTCACAACAAATGTTATATCAGGACGTGTGGCTGTCAAATACATAAGGCTGCCAACAATATGTTTGTAGAGTGTACTGTCAATCCTTACTCCATCTTCATCTTTGCTGAGTTTATGCCCAGGAACGACTGGATTGTTCACTGGATTGCATTGATCCATTTTGAACCTGTCAAGCACCTCCTGTGCGTATTTCCGTTGTCCAATGAAAACACCATCCGGTTGTTGCAACACCTCAATGCCAAGAAAATACTTCATCTTTCCAAGATCAGTCATCTCAAATTCATTCATCATGGACTGTTTAAAATCTTTGAACATAACTGCATCATTTCCAGTAAATATAAGGTCATCAACGTAAAGAAAAATAAATAATGTTCTACCTCCATCCGTTGTTTTGATGAACAAAGTATGTTCATAGGGGCATTTTTTGAAACCAGCACTTAAGATAAGTCTCTATACGGCTATACCAAGCTCTAGGAGCTTGTTTAAGACCATACAAGGCTTTCTTGAGTTTGTACACCTTGTATTCATGGCCTGTTTTCTCATAGCCAGGAGGTTGGGTGACAAACGCTTCTTCATTCAGTTCTCCATTTAGAAAAGCAGACTTGGCGTCTAGTTGATAGATCATCCAACCTTTCTGAGCAGCAAGCGAGATCATAACTCGAATGGTGTCTAGCCTAGCAACCGATGCAAATACCTCAGCATAATCTACTCCATACTGTTAGATGTACCCTTTTGCAATGAGTCGTGCCTTGTACTTATCTACTTCTCCTTTCTCATTGAGTTTCATCTTGTAAACCCACTTTACACCGATAACTCTGCTCCCAATTGGTAACTCTATCAGTTGCCAAGTATTATTTCTTTCTATGGCTTCAATTTTTGAGTTCATGGCCTGCCTCCATTTCACATTCTTTACTAAATCTTCAAAAGAAATTGGATCACTGTCAACAGACAATGCCAAATAAGCAATGTTAGATACTTCTTCCTCGGAGAGACCTTGTCCACTTTCATAGTCTTGCATCCATGCTGGTGGTCTTCGTTGTCTGACAACATGAGGTGAGTTCTCATTAGTTTCCTCCTAAGATGATTCGTATTGAGCAGCAGCTGCACCGTGATCAACATGATCCATTTCTTCGTTTTGAGCACTATCCTCACTTTCTTCATTGGTGTTGTTATCTTCAGATTCCTCTTCATTAGCACCATTACCTGTGATCTCTTCTTCATCTTGTTCCCACACAAGATCAGTTACAATTTCCTTTTTATAACAGACCTCCCAATCCCAACATTGATCTTCTTCAAAAACAACATCTCTGCTTACAATTATTTTATGAGAAATAGGATCAAATAATCTGTAAGCTTTTGACTCGTCACTTACCCCAAAGCATATACATTTTCGGCTCTTGTTGTCAAGTTTCACTCTTCTGCTATCAGGTATATGAATGTGAGATATACATCCAAAGACTCTGAAATGACTTACTGATGGTTTGATGCCGCTCCAGGCCTCTTCTAGGGTCTTATTCTTCACAGCAAACGTAGGACTTCTATTGAGAATATGCACGGTCCAGTTAACTGCTTCAGGCCAAAATGTGTTTGGAACCTGCTTCCCAGAAAGCATGCAACGTACCATATTCATAATTGTTCGATTCTTCCTCTCGGCAACGTCGTTCTGCTGGGGTGTATATGCAGCTGTTAGCTGTCTTCGAATCCCATTCACACCACAAAAATTAGCGAAGTCTTGTGATGTGAATTCTCCTCCACGATCGGTACGTAGTGCTTTTATGCATGCTTCTGTTTCTTTTTCAACCTTAGCTTTATAGTGTTTAAAAACATCAAAAGCTTCACTCTTTTCAACCAAAAAATACACCCAAGTTTTCCGACTGAAATCATCTATGAAAGTGAGAAGATACCTCTTTTTGCTGTTTGAAATTGGATTGATTGGCCCGCAGATATCAGTATGTACTAGCTGAAGAATACTTGATGCCCTCCATGTGCTGACTTTTGGAAATGAATCTCTTCGTTGTTTGCCCACTAAGCAATCTTCACAGACTTTAGACGGGATGCTAAACTGTTGTGGCATGCCTTCTACCATCCTTTTATGTTGAAGAACCTTGAGACCAGTCCATCCTAGATGTCCATATCGACAATGCCAAAGATGAGATTGGTCTGTGATGAGGGAGACAAAACACTTTTGTTCCTTTGACTCATATTTAGCAATGAGAATAAACATTATGTTGTGTGACATGGCAGTTTCGATGATTAAGCCCCTATGTGGATGAAAAATCTTACAGGTTCCATGTTGCATGAGAACTGCAAGACCTTTCTCTTGTAGCTGCCCAATGCTCAGTAAATTGTTCTTCAGGTCTGGCACATAAAACACCTCAGTAATCACGTGTATAATCCCATCTATCTCCATTCGAATACTGCCCTTTCCTTGTACTTGTAAGCTTGCATCATTTCCCAGCTTAACTGAGTCTTTGAATTCTTCATTGAAAACATCAAACAACTCCTTTTTACCACACATATGATTGCTACACCCTGAATCCAGAAACCATATGCATTCACTTTTATCTTGTCTATCATCCACGTACGCCATGAGTAACATTTCTTCACTTGTCTCAGCAAAATGTGTCTGCTTCTCCTTCCTAGTACATTCCCATTGAAAATGGTCAAGTCCATGACAATTGTAACATTCAATCATGGATTTGTAACTTGTAGTGCTTGTTCATCTAACGTATGTCAAAAACAGACCTGCCTCGTCCTCTGCCTCTTCCTCTTCCACAACTCCAATTTCTTCCTCCTGGTTGAGCTGGTTGAACTGCATTTGTAACTTGTAGTGCTTGTTCATCTAACGTATGTCTGCTCATCCGTTGTTCATGAACGAGCAAACTGCTTTGACGCTCGTCAATGGACAAAACATCAATATCATTTGATTCCTCAATTGAGCACACAACATAATCAAATTTTGCAGTCATGGATCTTAAGATCTTCTCAATAACTACCACATCATTCATCTGTTCTCCATGAATTCTCATCTTGTTAATAATGGTGAGAGTTCGTGCAAAATAATCATTCACTGATTCTCCCATTTTCATGTGAAATGCCTCAAACTCTTTGCGAAGAGTTTGCAGCTGGTCACGTTTGACTCTGGTTGTGCCTTGATACTTCTGTTTCAAGGAGTCCCAAATGTCTTTTGATGTGTCTTTCTTCAAGATTGTCTCCAATATCGATCGATCAATGGCTTGAAATAAGTAGTTCTTCACCTTCAGATCCTTTAGCCTGTGATCTTCGATTGTCTTTCTTTGTTCTTCTGTAGGATCCATCCCTTCTGCTGCTGCAGGGATCCCAGTCGCCACCAAACTCCAGTATTCCTTGGATCACAGGAAGTTCTCCATAAGCATGCTCCAATGATCATAATGCCCATCAAACTTAGGAATGGTTGGCTGCACAAAACTACCTTCACTCGTCATGAATTTCACTCACTGACTTATGTTTCTTTTATCAAACCCCGTGTGGAGGCTCTGATACCAGATGTTAAAAACAGTAATACAGAGAGTTTGGTTTACAATAGTTTTGCAGTAGAATAGTTTGATAATATTCAAAGAACATAATGGCCTTTTTAAAGGCTTTACAAGATAACTGAAATGGAAACAAAACCACGATTTTACAGCACCTACAATCATGGGAATTAATTATTTTGAACGTGCAACGTTACTTCCTTCATAACAGGAACCGTTATGCAAGTGAAGCAATAAACAAGGAAAAACTGAAATCAAAGGAAATTCTAACAATCTTAAAAAACGTCAACTTTAACAAACTGCACGACCATTCAGATAATTAGAGAGAAGTAACAAAGTGAGGGGAAAACATAAATTGTCCTTAGCCGGTGTATGTTACATGCCTTTGAGAATCCTTAAAAATGTTAACATCAACTGTCCCCAAGATAATTACATACACTAAATGTTAATGGAGGGAGGGGTTGACAAGGATGGTTCATTTAACTGTTGTAATATGCACAAGCACTTGCCGACTGCGATCAACCCTTGATCTGCTACTGCCTTGAGATAATATTGATGCAATCTTGGTGCCATCATCAATCAAAATTTTCAAAAATTCTTCCAGGTTGCCTGAATAACCTGTACTGTGACATGTCACACTCTATACAGGTTGCTTCTCGACCTTAATGTAAATACATCTGTCATGTTGCACGTGTGCGGCGATCGCCCACCACCAACCCTTCATGAATGGTGTTGTCGTTTATCTATCTATTGTGGAAAATAAGGTGAGACAAGGAATTCTTTTTCTCTAAGCAGTGAAAAATGGACCGGGAGTCGCCACCTAGTATTCTGGTCACTAGAAACCCTAACTGGTCTCAGAGATCGGGTACGGAGACTGGTTGCGTAAAGGGAAGGTATTAGCACCCCAAATACGCCCTACCTAAGGTAAGCTGCATTGTTTTATTTGTCTGATCAAGATCTAAGGTCTCATTGTATTTCTAATTGTTGGTTTGTCTACGGTTTAAGAAAAGTCCTCCTCGGTAAGGAAGTCCTTATCTTATCGGGTAAAGCCTAACCGTTCTAATGTAAAATAATAAAAAAACCTTTTTTAATATCGGGAGTACGTTTTACGTATAAATTCGTAATCCCGGATATTAAAAGAAAACAAAATAATTTTTTTTTGGATTTTTGAAATGTTGGCCAAGTTCTTGTGACTTTAAGAAACTAGTTATTAAAGCCAAAATGCATGCTAAAACATTTTTTTTTTTGTTTTCTTTGTTGTATGAAAATACAATATGAGTTTTTTTATTTTTAGAGACTTGGCCGTATACATGAAAAGAAAGATATTTTTTTTTAAAAAATAATAATAAATTTGACGAAAAACCGGGTATTTTAATACCGGATATATATTTCTACGATGTAAAAATACAAACCAATATTAAGCAAAATTTAGTAGAAAAATACGCGGAAAAATTGTAAGATTCCAAAAAATATTTTTTTAATTTTTCTCTTCAAAAAAAAAAAACAACTGGGCCGGACCTGGCCCAACCATCCTGGGCTGGGCCTGACCAGGCCCATATACTGTGGGCTGGACTCAGCCCAGCCGCGTGGGCAGGGCTGATGTTCCAGCCCATAACCAAAATACTGGTTACTGTGCTGAGCACAGTAACCATGTAATTATAATTAGCCGTAACCGGTTAATTATTTCTCTTGCTGCAGAAACGTGAACAGTACACGCTCTGCATGCAAGAGACCCAGCCAAGAAGACGAGAACACAGAGAAGAGTGTTACCTGGAATGAAAGTGCTCTGGTAGCTGAGCTGACGGCGGCTTGCGGTGGCGGTCGGGCGTTGTTCCAGGCGGCGATGCTGCTGTTACAGTTTTTTTTTCTTCTTCCCACTGCCTTCTGCTATCTCTGCCCCTCCCCCTCGTTTGTTATGTTATTCCCCGTTTATGGTCTGGCGGTGGTGGAAGGTGGTCTGGGAGGAGAAATGACGATGATTCCAGGTTGTGGCGCGACTATCTTTTCTTCTCCTCCTCTGTGCAGAGCCCGCGGTCTCAGTTTTTTCTTCCCTCTCTGTTATGTCATATTTCTCTTCTCCCTCTCTGGTTCTGCTGGTGTTGGCAGTGCTGATGGTGGCGGGATGGGTTGTTGTCGCGGAAATGAGGCTGGCAGGCGGTGTTTGCTGCAGTTTGTTTTCTTCTCCCGCGTGCAGAGGCGCAAGCCTCTGTTTCTCTGTATTTCTCTTCCTCTCAATTCTCTGCCTCTTCTTCTATTTTTTGGACAATGATGGTGCTGTCGGGGGTGACTGGGAGGAACGGTGGAGGCGATGGTGGCGGCTATGTGGACCACAGCCGGTGGTTCTTCCTCTCCTCTTCTCTGTTCGGTTTCTCTCTTTTCTGTTTTCAAATGTTCTCCATCTTTTCTCTTTTCAAAACCATTCCCCCCCAGTTTTTCTGTTTTCAACTACTCAAAACACCCGGCCCCCTTCTGTTTTCTCCACCGTTTCTTTCCTTTCCTCCCCTCTTCTCCTCTTCCTTTTTTTTTTCTTCTGTTTTGCTCGAGCTTCACTCCTCTCAAAAACAAACTCTCCCCTCTGTTTTTTTGTTCTCCCTTCCCCCCTCCCTTTTGTGTCGCTCGCTCCCCTATATTTATAGGTAGTCGAGGAGAGGTTCACCATACCCTGTACAAGCACAGGGCATGGTGGCCGGGGCATGGGTCTTCTACCTTTTGTCATGGTGGGGAGGCATGGGTCTTCTATGTTCTCCATTAATGAGGGTATGGGTTGTGTAAGTAGTTAAGCAAGTGGGGAGGTAGAGAAGGAGAAGTTAGCGGGAAAAGATTTAAAATCTTCTTCTCCCCTGTCTCTGCATTTGCAGGGGAGAAGAAGCTGCACCGTGCCGTTCAAAACGGCACCGTGCAGTTTTTTTTTTTTTTTTTAGAAAAGGAAAAAAATTTAGGAGTGACCCAAAAATGGGTTATGACAGGTCACATAAACAAAGAACAAGTGAGTACGAGGCAGGACATGTTACCGAGTGATAGCCACTTAAGGAATGATTGCAAACCTATGATATCTTTCCCATAAGATACATCAAGATGTGCATAGACACCACCAAACCAATGTTAGTGCCATAATGATTATTGCCCCTGACCAGCCAAGCTCAGAAATACTTTCTATTAAAGTTTTAAATCAAGCAGAGATTGAACATCAATAAAGATCAATGATCTCTAAAGTCCCAGTCAGTATCATAAGATGGAACTGAGCACTGCTATTAAGATATCATTTCTTTGAAAACTTTGTATTCAAGTTGCTATCATGATGACAATTTTACAGATCAAGGACACCACTAGGAATGCCCCCTCACACAAACTATGCTTCAATCCCTTTAAGTGACCATCTTCCATGAGTAGTTCAAGAAATCCTATAAACTGAAATGACACAAAAGGAAAGCGAGGGTACGGCTAAGGCATTACTATGAGACAGTATATAGTTCAAGGATGCCAGTCGAAATGCTCACCTCAAGAAAACTAATGCTTCCATTTCTTTGAGTGAAATGAACTGAAATGAACAAAAACAATGGGTGAGTTGAAACTTGGGCATTGATAACAGGGTCAGGTTCTGTGTCAGCAAAAAGCCAACAGAATTTGCATTGTTACAGGACGTGTTTTTTAGGACAAAATTTACAATCCAATAATAGGTTTTAGCACTAAAAGAAACAGTTATATGCATGCTTTCCTAAAACTACCATTAGCACCAGTAAACCAGCTGCGAGAGAGTTGGGAATGGTGGAACTGCCTACCTTACTGTTTGTCAGTGAGTGGAGGGACTTATAGCAACTGATTTCTGTGAATGTCTTCTTTTAATTTTCAGCTCAAATAATATAATCCGGTGGAAAATGCTTTTCAATAATATTTGGGCACTTTTGAGTAGTCAATTTAAGAACACTGAAAGTCAATTGTTAATTCCACTCTCTTGTACAAACCATGCAAATCTCACAATAAGCTACTCTGATAGCTGATTGGATTCACCCAGAGTTTTAAGACCCGGCCCAGTGGTCGGCCCGGTCCAAGGCCCAGGTTCCGGGTTTTGACCGGGTCGGCCGGGTCAAATATTTTTTTTTTAGAAAAATCAAAATGACGTCGTTTTAGTAAAAAAAAAAATAAATAAATAAAATAAAAGTCAACGGGTTTAAGGCCGGGTCTTGCCGGGTTAGCCGGGTCCCGGGTCGACCGGGTCAATTCCCAACCGGGTTTTGGCCTCCACCCGGACCGGTCCCATGCCTGGGTCAGTCGGGTCCCGAGTTGACCTGCCAGGCCGGTCCGGGTTTTAAAACTATGGATTCACCAATCTGTCGATTTCATGAGGAATCCGTCGTTATATGCACTCAGATTAGGAGTACTCAGCAGCGTACCAAGATATTGTACAGAGAACAGTATAGAATAGAATAGGGTCTTAATGGGATTTAGGTGCCCTTATACATTGCCTTTGGTGCTCTCTCTCTTATTCTTCTCTTTTGGATGTCTTCTCCAGATTTTTGGAATTTGTTCTTTTATCCACAAGAAAAAGGAGGCCTCAATTA
Organism: Populus alba; assembly: GCF_005239225.2. Classification (NCBI taxonomy): domain Eukaryota; kingdom Viridiplantae; phylum Streptophyta; class Magnoliopsida; order Malpighiales; family Salicaceae; genus Populus; species Populus alba. The sequence continues at coordinate 3,726,548 of NC_133300.1, read as the reverse complement.
GCATAACTTTCATGTTTTTCTAGAAAATGTAGCATGTTTTAAGCCTAAGCCAACCTTATTCACCTGTACGTGTTTTTCTGTTTCCTAGCAAGTTATCCATCAATGCAAGTATACATGAAGTTACAAGGATCATTACAATAGCATAAATATACCTTCGTTCCATCCTTAGATCAACGTGCTGCTCCATAACCATCAACTACCCTTATCCCAAAGACAGCCCCGTGTTGTGGAACAGCATGAATGTTTTGCCAGCAAGAAGCAGCTATTAAGCGATTTATGACAACCATCGCAAGCCTATTTTTTTGTAGAATTTAGTAAGATAAAAGTGATGATAATATATTAGATATTCACCAAGCATGCAATGGTAAGGCCAACAAAAGAAAAGTCCATGTGTTCTTTTTGGTCATGAGAAACTCAATTCCTTAACAAAGGACCATAGCCCTGCACAACCATGTAACTTGCAAGACACATCCATTTTCTTATAATAAGTGACGCATTTAGCAAGAGTTTTATGCATGTTTGGTTTTTGGAAAAAGTTTGAACCTTTGACCTTATAATTTGCAGAAAGAGTTTTCAAACGCATATCAAAGAGGTTTCGTCTTCATTTCCTCAAGAGAAACTTATGCTTTGGCTTTTATTTAAAACACAACATCCTAGCTATAGCACTAAGATTACCACTATAATATTGAACCATAGTACTGCAAATGGAATTGGAAAGTGAGTATCTATGTAACAGTGGTTGTTGAGTGTGAGTGGGCGATGTTTGTGTCACTGACAAATCTAGAAATGAATGACAAGTCTTGCAAAGCGGTTAGTTGTAAGGTAACTTCCATACAGAATAATGAAGAAAGAAATCTAGTTCAAGGACTGAAATCCTAAAAGGTACTCACCACTTCCACCAAGAACGTGTTGGTGGGAGAAACCACTGGTGGTGGCTTTGAGACACTCAGAGGGGATAAAACACACTGTTTTATTACACAAAACCGAAGCTTACAATTACACAAAATAAAAGCTTATACACGCCCTCTCTCTCTCTTTCTCTTTCAAGTGTTCCTCTCAATTCTCTCCACACATATAACATAAGCTGGGCACTCTATTTATACACAAATCAAAATACGAAAATTCAACCTTCAAGTGTGAAGGCGGCTGGCGGCTGTGGCAGCTGGTGGCTGGCGGCTGCGGCTGGTCGGCGACTGGAGGCTGGTGGCTGGTGGCTGGTTGCCTTCCTTGACCTTCTGGGAGCTTCTGGATTGAGTTTAATATTCAACAAATCTCCCCTTTAAACTCATTCGAGGGATATCATGCCAAGCATGAATACTTCTCCCTTCAATGCCTTCTCTCTGCTTGTAGCCTTTATTTACTAATTTGGCTTTCGTCTTGTAGACCTTTTTGACACCAATTGCTTTCTTCTTTTCTAGTGGGTCCTTATCTGCATGGAAACAAAAGAGAGTTGTATCTTCCATAACCTGAGTGGTATCATACAACTCTTCAAGATTCCGCATCCTTCTTGGTCCTTCTGACGAGGATGCTGATGGTGGTGTTGATGATGATGCTCCTGGTGTGTTTCTTCTGTTGAATACAGGGAAACTGTGTACCGAACTTTGTGGTTCAGCTGCTGGTATAAACACTGGACTTTGTGGTTCAGCTGCTGGCACAATCAGTTCTTCGACAAATACTGTTGGTACTTCTTCACCTTCAAGGATCAAATCAAGATTGATCCATTTGATTGCTTCTTGGTCATCACCATTCCATGCCCAAGATGTATCTTCTTCAAAGATAACATCTCTACTCGTAATCACCTTCTTCGTGATGGGATTATACAGCCTATATCCCATCCTTCTTTCACCATATCCGACAAAGATGCATTTCTCGCTCTTATCATCGAGCTTTCTCCTTCTTGCATCTGGGATCTTTGCATATGCCACACAACCAAAGACTTGTAGATGAGTAACACTTGGTTTGTGACCACTCCATGCTTCTTCTGGAATGACTCCTTGCAAACTTCTGGTTGGACAGCGATTCAACAGATACACTACACATGATACAGCTTCAGCCCAGTATTGCTTGGGCAATTTCTTTGCTTTGAGCAGACTTTTTGCCATGTCAAGAATCGTGCGATTCTTCCTTTCTGCTACACCGTTCAGCTGTGGTGTATAAGCTGGCGTTGTCTGATGTCTGATGCCTTGTTGTGTACAAAAGGCTTCAAAATCATTGGCTGTATATTCTCCTCCTTGATCAGATCTCACTGTTCTGATCGTATAACCAGTTTGCTTCTCCACAATTGCTTTAAAATCTTTAAAACAATTGAATACTTCTGACTTCCTCTTCAGAAAGTATATCCATGTCTTTCTACTAAAATCATCAGTAAAAGTGAGGAAGTACCTATTTTGTCCAGTCGACATAGGCGTGATTGGGCCACACACATCTGTGTGTACTAACTCCAGTGGCCTCTTTGCTCTCCAGTTGACTTCTTTGACAAAACTGGATCTGTGATGTTTGCTGAGGACACAACTCTCACAGACTTCATCTGGATGATCAATATGAGACAAACCTTTGACCATCTTCTTGCTTGCTAGCATCTTCAGACTTGTGAAATTCAGATGTCCAAGCCTCAGGTGCCAAAGTCATACTTCACTGTTGGTGATGGCACTCAAACACCTTGCTGCATCATACTGGATGTTCAAAGGAAACATCCTATTCTTGGACATTTTCACGTAGGCCATTAATCTCCAATTGTTGTCTCTAATTGCCAGATGACAATTCTCCGAGTAAAAAGTATAGCCTTTCTCCAAAAGTTGACCTAAGCTGATTAGGTTCTGCTTTATGGCTGGGACATAATACACATTGGTGATGTAGCTGGAATCGCCGTTCTTCAACTTAATTGGGATGCTGCCTTTACCTTTGAATGGAACCTTTGTGGTATCTCCAAAAGTAACTAGACCTTGCTTGGTCTCATCTAGATCACTAAATAACTCTCGATAGCCGCACATGTGATTGCTGGCTCCAGTATCTAGATACCATATCTCCTCTTGTTTCTCGCCATGTCCTTGTTGGACAAGTAATGCAGATGCTTTTGTGTCATCTTTTGCTGCAAAGTTAGCATGCTCACGTATCTCTAATGGAGCTTTGCTTCTGCATTCAGTGCTATAGTGCCCAAATTGATTGCAACTATAACATTTGATATTCCTCTTGTCACGGTTATTGTAACCGCCTCCTCTTCCTCTGGGAGTGAATGCATATTGGCCTCGACCTCCTCTGGTGGTGTTTCTGCCACCTCTTCCTCTAAAACTTGTATTCCAAGAACCTCTTCCTTGGAATTGCTGGAATCCTCCTTTGGATTGTTGACTTCCTCCTTGAGTGGTGTAGCCACTTGATGAAGTCTCCCCTTGCTCATATCTGTCCTAGAGGGACAACTTTGCTTGTAAGGCATGCTCGATGGCCTTATCTCCATTTCGCTTTACTATCTTCTGCTCATGAGCTTGCAAAGAACTCATAAGCTCATCTACTGTCAACTTGTCCACTTCCTTGGACTCTTCAATGGCGACAACAACATGATCAAATTTTGGATCTAGGGATCTCAAAATTTTCTCCGTAATTCGAGAATCGATGAGGGCTTCTCCATTCCTTCTCATCTGGTTGACTATCACCATAATCCTTGTGTGATAATCAGAAATAGACTCCGAGGACTTCATTTGCAATAACTCAAAGTCACCTCGCAAAGATTGAAGACGAATCTTCTTGATTCTGTCAGCACCTTTGTATTTCTGTTGGAGAGCCTCCCATATATCATGTGACGTTTCAGCGGAAGCTATTATCTCGAATGTATCTTCATCAAGACCTTGGTAGATTATGGTCTTGGCTTTGTTGTCCTTCTTTCTGTTGACTTTCAAGGCTTGCTTTTGTGCCTCTTGTAAAGCATCTTCTCTTTCTTTGGACTCTGGTTCATCATAACCAGTTTGTACAATATCCAAACACTCTTGTGACCCAAGGAATGCCTTCAATCTGATGCACCAACTATCATAGTTGTCTTTGGTCAGCTTCGGAATGAGTGTATGTGTACCTTCTATAGTCATTTTGCTCTTGGAATGACTATATCACTTCTTTCGGAGCCGAATTTGGCCAAACGGACACTGTAGATAGATCCGGAATGGTCCAAATAGTAGGGAACCGGTCTGACTTTGTTGAAATCGGGTCAGAAAATGGGTGAACCGGTCAAAAAACCAATTCTGTACGGCGGGCGGTTCGCTGGGTTGAACCGGGAATATTCTGTGGAATATTTGGGGAATATTCTCTTGCTCGGCTGCGGCTGTAAAGCGGCTCGGCTCGGCGTGGAGTACGGATCGGCTGGACTTCGGCTATCGGCGTAAGCGGCTCGGCGCGGCTCAAATATGGCGCGCGTGGACGGCACTCGTCGTCTACCTCTGGAGCGCGTGGCTGCGCGTGGTCTTCTATGCAGAATCTTCAGGCGGCGCGTGTGTCTCACCTCTGTCTCCGATCAGGTTGATTCTTGCGACAGTGAGTTTGTCTTGATGAGCTCTACACTGTGGAATGATCAAAACTTGTTTTGGACAACTTTGAAAATTCGGATATACCCCAAAACACTTCTGTTTTCCGGCGAACGGGGCTCTGATACCAATTGTTGGTGGGAGAAACCACTGGCGGTGGCTTTGAGACACTCAGAGGGGATAAAACACACTGTTTTATTACACAAAACCGAAGCTTACAATTACACAAAATAAAAGCTTATACACGCCCTCTCTCTCTCTTTCTCTTTCAAGTGTTCCTCTTAATTCTCTCCACACATATAACATAAGCTGGGCACTCTATTTATACACAAATCAAAATACGAAAATTCAACCTTCAAGTGTGAAGGCGACTGGCGGCTGCGGCTAGTCGGCGACTGGAGGCTGGTGGCTGGTGGCTGGTTGCCTTCCTTGACCTTTAGGGAGCTTCTGGATTGAGTTTAATATTCAACAGAACGCCCCTAGCGGTTAGTGGACTGAAATCTATCGCTTCTCCTTTCAGCATGCTTCGCCAAGGCACTGCCTTTGATCTCAAGCCAATAAATAAAAAACCTTAGAATCATGAACCACAATATATTTACAAAATCAAGCTTGAAACAATTCTACAATTGGTATGCATAAACCTGCTCAAACATATAATGAACTGAGAAGACAGCTGCTTCCTTGACAGTTTGACAAAAAGGAAAAAAACGTTAGGAAATGTACCCATAAAGAATGCTGAAAATCAACCTTGGTTGCCACTACTTGAGGGGTCTAAAGGCAACATGAATATTAAGTCCAGCAAGCAAGAAATTGTTCCCTTTGTACAAAATAATTCTCTCACGGATGACTAAATTGGAACAAGATAAATAGATTAACATATCAGATATTAAGAAAAAACAAGGTAGATGATTGCTCTCCCTAGAATAGTCATTGTTTGCATTTTAATAGATAAGTAAATTCTGCTATGAGCATTCTCTACTATGATTTTCTATTGAATCCAAATTTTGAACAGATCAATTCAATGCAACCCAATTTCTTATCATAGGGCCCAGAAAAAGCTAAAAAAAAATCTCTTGAGATAGCTTACGGCATGAAACAATTCATTATGTACCATGATCTTACATTCAGATTATATGGAAAAATGAAGAATGAGAGAAGTGTCGATCTTGGAATAGGTAGGGCATTAGAAACTGTTCAATCAGTACCTGCAGTCATAGTTATTAAACCCGGCCCGGGGGTTGACCCGGCCAAGGGGCCGGGTCTCGGGTTTTATGGGTCAACCCGGGTTAACCCGGGTCAACCCGGATTATCCGGGTTGATTAAAAAAATTAATATTTTATATGAAAAAATCCATGTAAATATAGATTATACATATTATAAATAATGAAGTTTAAAATAATATTTTAAATACTTCAACTTAAAGGGATAACATAGTATCTTTTCAATGTGGGATTTGAAACCCCTTTCATATATATACTCTATGTTCCCATGAAAAAAGTTATGTTTTTTCAATGTGGGATTTGAAACCCATTAGTATATATACTCTATGTTCCCAAGGAAAAAATCATGTTTTTTCAATGTGGGATAAAAAAACCTTTTGGTTTAAATACTTCAACTTAAAAAGGATAACATAGTATCTTTTCAATGTGGGATTTGAAGCCACTTCATATATATACTCTATGTTCCCATGAAAAAATTTATGTTTTTTCAATGTGGGATTTCAAACTCATTAGTATATATACTTTATGTTCCCAAAGAAAAAAATTATGTTTTTTCAATGTGGGATAAAATACATAGAGTATATATATGAAAGGGCTTCAAATCCCACATTGAAAAGATACTATGTTATCCATTTAAGTTGAAGTATTTAAACCAAAAGGTTTTTTATCCCACATTGAAACAAAATGATTTTTTCCTTGGGAACATAGAGTATATATACTAATGGGTTTCAAATCCCACATTGAAAAAACATAACTTTTTTCATGGGAACATAGAGTATATATATGAAAGGGCTTCAAATCCCACATTGAAAAGATACTATGTTATCCTTTTAAGTTGAAGTATTTTAAACCAAAAGGTTTTTTATCCCACATTGAAAAAACATGATTTTTTCCTTGGGAACATAGAGTATATATACCAATGGGTTTCAAATCCCACATTGAAAAAACATGATTTTTTTCATGTAAACATAGTGTATATATATATGAAAGGGCTTTAAACCCCACTTTGAAAAGATACTATGTTATCCCTTTAAGTTGAAGTATTTAAACCAAAAGGTTTTTTATCCCACATTGAAAAAAACATGATTTTTTTCTTGGGAACATAGAGTATATATACTAATGGGTTTTCAAATCCCACATTGAAAAAACATAACTTTTTTCATGGGAACATAGAGTATATATATGAAAGGGCTTCAAATCCCACATTGAAAAGATACTATGTTATCCCTTTAGGTTGAAGTATTTAAACCAAAAGGTTTTTTATCCCACATTGAAAAAACATGATTTTTTCCTTGGGAACATAGAGTATATATACTAATGGGTTTCAAATCCCACATTGAAAAAACATGATTTTTTCATGTAAACATAGAGTATATATATGAAAGGGCTTTAAACCCCACTTTGAAAAGATACTATGTTATCATTTTAAGTTGAAATATTTAAACCAATTTTTTTTATCCCATATTTAAAATAAAAAAAAACCCGGGTCGACCCACCGGGTCACCCGGGTTTGGCCGGGCTGTTGCCACAGCCGGTCTTTTATTAAACCCGAACCGGTCCAGCCACCGGGTCGACCGGGTCCCGGGTTGACCCGCCAGGCCGGGCCGGGTTTAATAACTATGCCTGCAGTACCCAGTTGACTTTGAACACCTCCATAACTCAATCCCCGCAGTAGAGACACCAAAATAACCAGAACTTTTAACTCTAAAAGCCATTTTACAGGTATGACTATTTCAAAACATGATCCACATGATAAATATTATGTCACATCTGTATCCCAAAGATCTCCATTATAAAATTAAACTTAAGTGCCACACATGAAACACAGGAATCAAAAGGGTCAGGAAGAACTCACAAGCAGTATGCTAGCCAGAGAAAGGTATGGCTGGGCAGCCAGTTTTGAAACCTAGATTGCCAGGACACCATTAGACACTTCCTTTTCTTCTGCATATAATTTCCTATAAATCTTGACACCCGGTTTGCCCTGTTATACAATTCAGACCTTATAAATTCAAGAACGCAATCACCAGTAACAATTTTTTCAACAAGTCTCTCATTTCAAACAATACAGATTTAAAATGATTTCTGAGAGCAAGGAGTGTAATGTAAAGATTCTTGCACAAATGCAAACCGAAATATTTAGAAGTTTACAACCCAATAACTGTTATGCACAAATAACAGAAACGCTACTCCTTATCCCTAACTAGCCAAACTAAAATCTTGAATTTTCCCAGCATTATAGGCAGTTACGAGGTATGACAGCTTATTCTAGCAAGTCATCCTTGCGATGTCTCAACTGAGAACATCATTTCGACAGCAACGCATAAACATCAACACAGAACTAGGTTTACCTTCTTCAACAGTTTTAACTCCAGGAAGGACTTTCTCGAGACTCTCAGCTTGCAACATCTTAAAAAATGAAGCATATCTGTGAACATTCAGGAAACAGATAAAAGTATATAGCCCATACTGAAAATATAAATGAATGAATATATCTCGACAATCCGGGCTCAACTCACCACAGTTTTGTTTATGAGTATCACATCTCCCAGCCCAATTCTATAGAAAAACAAACTGAATATAAGCTACAAAAATATATACGAAAATAAAGACATTGCAGAGAGTTCTTCAAAGGTTGCACAATCATAAACTTGCAAATATTCATGATGATGTACTTGAAGCGTATGGCAAACCATCTACATTATGTAATCACCAGTAGCACACCTTCCTTCGACTGTTTTGCTCCCATCTACACACACAACCCCGGGTTACAAAAGAAAATGCCTTGAACCACATAAACAGCATATAATATATTAAAAAAATGAAAACTAAAAAACATGGAAAAACCACATATCAAAGAAACAAAAACAACACCTTTCAAGAGTGAAAAGTAAGGTTCTTGAACATGAATTTCACAAAATACACCCTCCAAAACCCGACAAAGAAAAACCCTTAAATCACCAATCAATATTAATTAAAAACACTCAATAACCAACAGAAAATGCTTACATTTATCAATTCAAGTCCCTTTTCTTTAATCAACTGATTCCAATTCTCTTATTTCTACTTCAAGTTACTATCTTCATCACAAAACATCATCTTCACATGAGTTCTCCATAAAGCACCACACTTTACAGAATGATACAAAGCTAAACGCTTATACAAAGGATATTGAGCGACCCCATCAAAAGAATCTGCAGTCCATTCAATTATTTATGCATAAAAATCAAATCTTTAATCAAATAATTGAAAAAAAAAAACACAGAAAACTTTTTTATACGGTTTTTCATTACCCGTTGCTGGACAGTTACATGACATGACATGTCATTTGGGTCTTCTTCTAGGAGGTCAATGCAGAACTCTTTGGAGAGTCCCAGATTGAATTCTAGCGTTTGGTTAACGTGGGATTCAAGAGTGAATTTTAGCAGGTCTCCAATGCTGTCTCGCAATCTCTCTCCATTTTCTCTGTTACATAAACTGGCCTTTCTGTCACGTGTGATGCACGTGACATTTTTGCCTCGTTTTCATTTCCATTGAAATTGCAATCAAATTAATTTTGGTTTATTATTTTTTAAAATGTTTTTTTTTTATTTTAAGATATTTTAAAATAATATATATTTTTAATTTTCAAAATTTATTTTTGATATTAACGTATAAAAAAATAAAAAAAAATATATTAATTTAAAATAAAAAAATTAAAATTTTATAAAACAATAATGAATTGGTACTAAAAACATATTTTTTAATTTGCTGAACATATTTTGAGATTAGAATGTGTTTGATATTGTGATCAAAATACTGTTTGCTTAAAATTTTAAATTTTAATTAAGTTTTTTGTATTTTTAGATTATTTTGATATATTGATATTAAAAATAAATTTAAAAAAATAATAAAAAAAATTTATTTTAATATAATTTCAAGTAAAAAACATTTTAAAAAACAAGCAAGTAATCAATGAACTTAGTTTGTATCTTTTGTTTTCATAGGATGTTTTAAAAATATATTTGTTAAATATAGCTTATCTTAACAAGGTAATCTAATAAATTTATATTTGAGAGTTCGATCTGGTTTGAGTTTTAAGTTGAATTATAAAACAAATATTAACCTGAATGGATTGATTTGGTCATGCCTAATATAAACATGACTAAATTAATATCAAGAATATTTTAAAATTAAATAAAATAATGATGTTTTAATAAAAAATAATTTAAAAATAATTTAATAACCCATGAGTTAACTTAGGAACCAATGTCCAATACTTTTTCTCAGTAAGATTCTAGGTCAGATTTGAAAATTATGTCTAAAATATACTATGATAATATTTTCATTATCAAAGTTTTTGTATCTTAAAATACTAAGTTTTAATATATTTTTATCTAAATATATTTTTGAAAACATTATAAAAAATCTCAATAAATTTAATATATTTTTATCTAAATATTTTCATAATTGTCATCATTTGTATTAAATTAATGTCATGATTTTGAATTATAATATTTAAAAATATGTTATTTTATCAAAAACTTTTTACTGTTATGTTAACTCATCATTTCTTTTTAATTTCAATGCTAATTACCTAATTTATCACTAAAGAGTTTACTGCTAGTTTCTAGATTAGTGACTAAATCAAGATTTTCTAGGCATCCAGGGAAACCAGCTTCTTTGGCGGGGAACTTGGTGAGCGTGAGTTTTATTTGGGTGGTTGAATTTTGGGTCATTTTTACGTAAAATATATAAAATGTTCAAATGATAAGTAACAAAATAAAAAAAATAGGATAGTTGCAGTAAAGGGGTGATGATAGTGACTGAGAGGGTGGGGTGGTGAAGCTGGTGCGGACAATGATGCGGAGAACAATTATGATATTTATAGCAAGTTTATGTAGGAGGTTTTTTTTTTAAGAAAAAAATAGATATTTTTATTAGTTAATTTATTTTTATTTTTATTTTCCTACTTTATATTATTTCCTTTTATATATATAATAGTAATAATCTTTTGGGAAATGAGTTTTATGTAAATAACAAATAAAGTATTTGAATGTATGTAGTTATAATGTTCTTAATTTTTAAGTGTTTTAAATTATAATAAACCTTGCTGTCATTTGCTTCTATTTGTGTTAGTGAGTCTCAGATCTCAACAATTGCTGGTTGTTAGTTGCTATATACTTTTGAATAACTATAAATTAAAAAGGTGATTGCAAAATATGACGCTTGTGTAAAAGAAGATCACGAGATTTCCTTAGAAAAAAAAATACATTAAAGAATTAATGTGTTATTTCCTTATATGTTAGTTACTATTATTGAATATATTATTGGTGGGGTCCAAGATAGAATGACCCGTATAAAGGTGTTGTGTTAGGGATTCATGACGAGGTGTCCCATACACGAACACACAAAAAGATATTTGTGATGAAAAATAAATTCATACATAACAATTATATATAAACATAAACCCCTAGAATGCCATTCTATTTATATGGTTATGGATATATCTAAACAAATTTTCTTTGGGCATCAAAGGGAATTAGATGGTCAAAATCTAGGTAACTGTTGCAAATCTTGATAAGTTTTTTGTGAGCATCATGATTTTATCTTTTTTTACCGTTATTTCTTCTTCTTAGATTAAAAAATAGTTTTTCTAATGTAAATTCTTATATTTCTAAATTATATAACATTTACATAATTGTATAGGACATCTCGAGTTACATTCAAAGGGAATTATATGAGAAAAAAAATTTACAACCCAAATAATAATAGAGAAAAGGCAGGATACACAAGTCCTATTTATTATTATAACCATTCAATCATAAAAACATAATTGCATGGGTCTTTAATGTCCATTTATTATTGCATGCTTCGATTCTAATTATTGGCTTTATATGTAATTTTTTAAATAATATTTCTAACATTTAGAAATATTTAATTAAATTCAATTTGATAATTTCCCAAACATAATAAATTTTATTTAATAAAGATTGTCTTTTAAAAATATATATTTTTTAAAAATCTAATAAGAAATTTAATCATATTAAATTCTTATTAACATCCTAAATTATTTTAGGATCAAATAAATAAAATTTTATGACTTAATAAATCTCATTTTATTTTAGAAAAAATATTTTCTTTTTAAATCTAAATTAATTTCAATAACAATTAAAACATGCAAGCAATAACATGGTTTGGACTATTTTCTTTTTTCTACTTCCTATGATCAGTATGCAAATTTATTGGCACGAGGTGAGGATATATGTAGAATATAGGCCCGCCGTGAGACAATAAAGATTTGGTCTTCTTCCTCCTGTGATCACTTCCTGCCTCTTATCTGTCGTTGTTCATTTCTTTGATTTTCAGGTTTTTGTCAAATTCGTTGTTAGGTAAGCTGGGTATATTGAAATTGAGATCATGCACTAACTCTTCAGCTTCATTTAAGCTGGAATTGATGATCTTAAAATTAAGAAGAGAATTTTGAGAGGAAACAAGTACAAACTCAATTTTAGGACAATACAACAAGAATTTGCAACAACACTATTAGTTCATAGATACACATGCCCAAAGTTCAACAACAATTAATCTCCAAAGGAAATTAACAATAACAATAACATCAATCATACGTAGGAATAATGAAACTAAACGAGATAAAATCCTAGAATACCGATTTTACGGAAGTGATAGTCTGTATCAAAGTGAGGATCAGGAGGATAGCTGCTGCAACAGTTGCCGTACCTCTCCAAACATTGGTGAAATATACAAGTTTCAAGGTTGCCTTTCTACGGTTACAGCGGTTCTCATAGTGGGTATTCATCTTTTTGCTGATATCATCATACAACGTATAAGTGTCCGTGATTGTTTCGCAAAGCTTGTTAATCATATTTGAAACTGCGGCGTTGTCACCTAGCGAGTTGAGAATAATTCCATTTTCAACTAGCAAACCCACGTCTTCTGCACTGTTGATAAGATGGTCCATAAACTTACTGTAACTGCATACGTAAGCTTCAAACGGGTAGCAGCACCGCTCCAAGGCCATGATATTTCGTACAAGACGTTCGAAGCAGTAATCAATTTCCAAGCGTGGTATTTTCAACACTCCTTCCTCAAATGTTATGTTTAGCAAACATATGTCTCCGGTTACCTGAAACTTCACCCCTGCCTCGCGAAGCATGACGGCATTATATTTCAGCTGGAAACGATCAAAAATATATCTTCGTTCAATGAATCCCTTCAACATAAAATTCCTTTGTAAATCAGTGAAATGCGTGCTTCCCACTACATCCCAGTCGGTGTTTTGCACCCCTTGTGAAGACGTGTACTTTCCCAAATAAACGGTAGCAAGATTAAGAAAAGGAATGCTTGTTTTCTCTTTTCGATAGGCGTTGTTATATATTTCATGAATAATGAAGAAAGGTAGTTGGTTTTCAAGTAGCATCAAGTCTTCTCGTATGTCAAATATCATGGGCAAAACACGTTTAGAATCAGGTTCACAATCATATAAATCCATCAAAAACTCAATGATGAAGACTGCATCCAACATGATCATCTCTATGAAACCCCTGCTTGTAATTTCGCTGAAGTTCTCTGAATAACTGGCTCGGATCCTCTTTTCTTTCTTCTTAATGCTGATCACAAGATCCTCGATGTCGACCTTCATATCCTTCCAATATTCCCGCTCAGCAAACTGTTTGAAATATCTCAATTTTTGCTGTTCCATGTCCTTTAGTCTTTCATCGCCATGGTGAAGAGGACCTATTGAAATCAGTTGTGGAGTGTAGGCTTCCGGTCTTACCTTTCGAAACGAATTGGGCACCCTGTAGATACAACACTCAGCCCCGTCCTGTTGAGAGGTCAACGATTCCATCTTAATTCGCAGCTGTGCCAACATATCTCCAGTCATCTCAATGTTGCGTTTGATGTAAGAAACACCTAAGGTACTTTTCCTTCGTTTGGAACTCCTTCCTTAAGGTACTTTCTATATCTGCACGTTCGGTGAAACAAACCAAGAATGAATGGAAGGTGTGTGTGTGTGTATAGAGAGAGAGAGAAAGAGAGAGAGTAATAACAAGGCAATTTTAAGATATATTTTACCTAACTAATATAGTAATTTCTATCTTATTTCACAAAATTAAGACATTTTTATTTCCATACAACTAAAGGACTATAATTGTCCATGTAAATTTTTTAGAGCAATGCTATATGAAAATCATTCGAAAATTTCATGTGTGAACTAATGTAATTACTCTTAATCAATCATTCAATATTTTTGGAACGCATGTACGCTCAATATATCGCTTCAGTAGTTATCATCACTTAACATATCAATTTATGTGAAATTTTTTATATAATTAGTTAGTATACAAAATATTTAATTTTCAAATTTTTTAGTCCTGCCATTTTTGCTTCTCGATGAATTGTCATGATCAAGAAGGAACATCATTTAAAACTATGCATAAAATCCTCCTAATTAACTATTAAGTTATGTTATTTGGGTCGATGATTCAGCTCAATCTATTATTTTTCATCTTCTAGATGCATTACTTGAAGGCTATTAATTTATTTATCAGAACAAATTAGCATTATAAAGTCGTGAGTAAATTTAAGAATTCTAAATTAAATGATGAAGTATCGAGGGTGCAAAAAAATGATCGAGTTAAGTATTAATGATAGGAGTAAGTATGTAAAATTTATGTAATGGGATTTGATAAATTTTACATTAAAATTAACGTAATTTAAAAACATGTATTTTGGTGGGACCAATAATAGGTGTAACTAGATTTTTTAGCCCGCTAGATCATTTTTTTAATGTATTAAAAAACTATTTAGACATTGTTAGTGTTTTTTCTAGTAGAAAAAAAAATAAATTAAACCATTTAAGGATTAATTTAACGTGATCCATGCATTCAATTTCAAGGTTAAAAGTAACTCAAATGACTAGTAAAAATATAGGTCGTCTCATAATAAAAATTCAAGATCATATTTTTTTTATATAAATACTAAAATAAAAACCTATTAAATTGATTCAGATCAGTTTAAGTTAACTTGTTAGTCCACTTGCCAGGTTATGAGACCATAGTAACCCTATAAAAAATAAATCAAAACAAATAATGAAGCTCAATTTCCAATAAACTTAGTGTTGAATAATAAAATTAAAAAATCATTTAAAAAAAGACTAAAAAACTTGACTCGAATAAACTTGGGTCATGAGACCAAGATAACTTAATAGAAAGTAAATTGAAACAAATTATAAAATTCCATTCTTAATCAACCCAGTGTTGAAAGATAAAATTGAAATAAAATCTGATTAAAAAATATAAAAAATGACTCGAGTAAACCCGAGTTAACAAGCCAAACCTGTGACCTAAGTCATGAGATGAGGATAATCTTACAGAAAGCAAATCAAAACAAATAACGAAACTTAATTCCCCATCACCCTAAAGTTGAAGGATGAATTTAAAAAAAAAAATAATAAGAAAAAAAAATCGACTCAATCAAGTCGATCTGTAAAACTCGCGGTCTACGTTATAAAACTTGGATAACCTTATAAAAAGTAAATTAATAAAAATTATAAAGTTCAATTTCTAATAAATCTAATATTGAAGGATGTAATTTTTTTAAAAAAAACACTATTCTAATAAATAGTATTTTATGAGGAGCGGTACAATTTTTTTTTTTGTTTTTTTTATAAAGAAAGAAAGAGAAGATGAATAAATAATGGTTTGAGAAAAATAAAATAAAAAAAATTATGAAGATATTGTTTTTACAAATTCTTATTTAAAATTTGTCAAAATCAGCTATATACAAAGATGAAGATATTTCATTTTCAAAATACAAAGAAAGAAAGAGAACATGAATAATAACTTATGAATTATTATTTAAAAGTCAGATCTCATAAGTCATGTCTTATATACAAATTCTTAATCAAATGAACAATTCTATTTTTAAAAAAACTTTTGTTCCTTTTCTGTAATTATTGCAATAGAGATTTTCTATTTTTATTGACAAGTGCAGATAGATTAACTAACTAATTGATAAAGAATTATAAGTTTAATCATTGTTAAAAAAAAATTATATGTTTTTTTAGTTATTTATAATGTTAACTATAATATTTTTCATTGTCAAAGTTTTTGTATCTTAAAATCCTAAATTCTAATATATTTTTATTTAAAAATATTTTAAAAATATCATAAAAATCTATTTTTTAACTCTAAAACATCTTCTAATCTATTTAAAAACTATAAGTCAATTTGAATAAAAACACTCACAAAGCATGATCTATTTTTTCTGACATATTTACAAGACAAAAGCACCACTATTGATATTAATATAAATTAGGTTGATGACCCAAATCCATCGATTCCTTCACCCTGAAAAAGGATCGGCTAGCTAGGGATGGATTTTTTATTATTATTGTATATTCTAGTCCTTGTTATTGTTTTTGCCTTTTCGAGGCTTTAACTCGGAATTTTACAAATATTAAAGTTACACCATTTACAATCGAGAGTTTTAAGTTTTTCCTTTCATTTTACAGTCTACTGATAACCTCTCTATCAAACATATAACTCAACTTTCATCTCCCTCTGTACCTATCGATCTCTTTCACTATAACACATTTTCTCCTTCTCTACTTGTCTTCCTCTGACTCGTTAACAATCTTCCTATATATTTAATTGCTTAAATTGTATTAAGAAACCAGACTGGACCGACCTGGTTTAGCTCTTTAAAAAAAAATGAAAAAAAAAAATGAAACTACACACGCCATGCACCTTTATAGGGAAAAGGTAAACTTTATGGATAGAATGCTTATACATATATTAAACCATCTAATGTCTGAAGAGCTTAAACCAAATCCAAAACATCGTACGTAAATTTTCAAAGAACAAAACTAGATAGTGCTGACCTGAGGGAGATCAGTGGACACTCTCTGTAGAGATATGGTCCCAAGCAGCGAGCCTCTTTCCTATAGATTGCAGCTCCTCTCTCTGTGTGTGCAAGTCTCCTGCCTTGTCTACCCTTATGGTTGCGCGATCTCCAGATATATAGTGGTAGGAAAACTGTATTAACTAATTTTTTATTAAATTATCTGTTACTACAATCTATGCTAATAGCCCCATTTTTTTTAGCAGTGAAGGTAATTAATTAAGAATAGCATGTGGAAAAAGAAAGTATATGACAGGCAATAAGGGCAACCATTATCATCTTATTGAGTATGTTTCCCATCAATGGTGGGTCTTAGCATGATGTTTCCCATAATATGGATTATATTTCACTTTTCTCTTCTTTTCTTTTTGAAAGTATATTTCACTTTTTTCTTTTTGTTTTTTAGAACTCACGAGCTTAATAAGATCTACTCTCATGATCTACTTTTCACAATAAAATAAAATATCACATCACATCACATATGATATAGTATTCTTATGGCGTTGAGAAAAAGAAATTTGAGACCTACAATATGCATTTTGTAAGTTAGATAGATAAATTAAAAAGCAATTTTATAGTGATATTTTTTAAATGATCAAACAGTCACACTTTCCACGTGTGGGATTAAGAGTTTTTTTTTCCAACAAAAAATAATCTTTTTAAGTGTTCTCAATGTTTTCTTCTAGTATATATAAAAAAATTAATTGGAAATTAAAAACTTTATGTTTGTATTTAATAAAATAAACTAAGAATTATATATATTAATACATATTAAATAAATTATTAAGGCTAACTAAAGATTGATTCCAGAAATTAAGAGATTAATATATATATTAAGATATTTAATCTTGTATTGAGAATAGCTCTTTAAAATTATTTTATTTAATTATACAATAATAAAATTATTTTTTATAAGAAAAGTTATAATTTAAATTTTATCAAAACAAAATATTTTTCTTGTATAATTCCATCTATTTTTTATTAATATAATTTAAAAACTTAATTAAGTCAACGCTTTTCTAATTTGAACCATTTTTTCAATGTAATTAATGCATATTTTAAAACTATATATTTTAAAAAAATCTTTACAGCTTCAATAATAATAAAATAAAAAAAGTACAACAAGATCTTTTACCGATCAGGAACCGATCTTTGATTAATTTTCCATCTGAATTCAGTAAAGGGACCTTAAAGAGAGAATTAACATAAAGGTAAGAATTAATTTAAGCCAACAACTAATCTTTGATTTTTGGAAAACAGCCAAAAAGAGCTGTCATTGTAGACTATTATGATCTCCAATTATTTGCTTCGTGAACATTGAATTATCAAACTATTAAAGGATCTATACTTATAATATATTATTTATTGGAATTTTTTTATTGATTTTTAATTTTAATTTCACTCTTTAACAACACTATCTCTTTTTTTTTATTATTTATTTCTTCATCCAATATTAAATTTTCTTCATCTTTTTAAAAATTATGCTTCGTAATTTTTTTATTAGGTTATATATTGATCCATGAATTTTTTTTTCTTTCGATTTTAGCATTTAATATTAGATTTATTGAAAGTAGGCTTTCATATATTTTTTTGATATGTTTGCTATGAACTTATCATTATCTCATTACTCATGTCTTTAGTTTAACAAGTTAAGGTAGTTTAACTTGAATAATTTTTTTGTACACACCTTTTTTTAATTAATTATTTTTTTTATTTTATTTTTTAAAATTGAGTTGGTTGAAAATAGAGTATCATAATTTTTTTTTTCTGTAAGGTTATCTTGATTTCTTATATAACCACTGCCATGAGATTAAGAAGTTGACTCATGTTCAAGAATCAAGGATTTAAGGGAAATTAAAGTAAATCATTTTTTGATAGATTTTGTATTTAAAAATTATTTTTGACATAAACGCATCAAAATGATTTTAAAATATCAAAAAAATATTAATTTAAAGTAAAAAAAATTAATTTTTTTTTAAAACAAAAATAAATAGGAACTAAAAGTGTGGCGCTGGCATGACTGGAGCATTACCGAACTTAAAAGTATAATGATTTACATGCTGGAAAATAAAGCTTGTGGAGTAATTTCTCATACAATGATTTATCCTTCTCCTTCACATGCAGGAACAGTTGTCTTTTTGGACCACGTACACCTACAATAATGATAAATACAAGCCTATATGCGAAGTGCACGTTTTATTCCATTCAATGAATACTTCAATGTATTGGGTCAGTAAACAAAGTTTCTTGTCCTTATTGTATTGCATTATTGCACGTTTTTCTTTCCAGTATGATAGATTTTTCTACCATTATCAAGAAAATATATTGCAATAGAAAATTTCACAGCTAATATATACAAATTATATGGAGTACTATATTTCTAAAGCCTATATTCCACCTTTGAAGAAATCTTTCTTCTTTCGAAAACACCTTGGAAAACACTCTCACTTCCCTTACGAGTCAAGGTTTCATATGAAATTTTTTTCCATTCATCATTTTATCAAATTGACAAAGGACACACTCAAACGCCTTGTAAAAATTTTTTATTACCATAATAATCTATGTTTTTTCTTATCGTTTTTAATATCAAATTAATCCAAATTGTGTTACATCTATCACATATTTAACACTCTTGCAAGTCTCTTTATATCAATAATATATGTACCACTCAAGTTTATCATCTAGTAACACGTAAGAAATCTTTTTTCCTGGCGATAAATCTTAGAAAAACTCACACGTACTATATGCGAACAGGGAATATATTCCATTCAATGAACTATTCAATTAGTGATAAATTTCGTTTGCAACCACGTAAGAAATCCTTCTTTATTTCTTACGACAAGTCTTAGACAATACTTAATTGTCATATGCTGTGGTGGTCCGTGACATCTAAATTTTTGGATTGCATTATGAAAGATTTTACTGCACGCTTTTCGTACAATAACAGATGTAATGTAATTTTTTTATCAACATCAAAAAAGTTTCTTGTCTTTATCGGTTGTAATTTTTTGCACGTTTTTCTTCCAGTATGATAAGTACCTTTTTCTTCTCATTGTTTGGATGTTTGAAATAAACAAGGGAAAGAAAATGGAAGGTAAAATACTTAGTCATTCATTTTTTTTTTTTGGAGTGATAATGTTTTGCACTAATTGAATTTATGTTAGTTTAGGATTTAAGTCCCTTATTAAGAACATTTTGACAAATAATTAAAAGCATACTTATAAAATAATAAGGTTTTCCTCCAAAACCCTCTAACATTGAAGTAACTTAAAGAAAAGAAGGCTTTTGAAGGATTATAACACTACAAGATTTAACAGTTTTACCGACGGAATTTTTCCGTCGACGTAAGACACATATTCCATCGGTAATTAATTTACCGACGACATTACCGACGGAGAAATTTCCGTCGGTGAATCTTTTGTCGGTAATTTTTTGTCCGTCGGTAAAATTTTTTATTACCGACGGATTTACCAATGGATTTACCGACGGAAATTTCCATCGGTAATTATTTAAAAAACATTTTTTAAAAAAAATTCATTTTATAAAATTATAAATAATTAAATTAACATAAATCAACATTGTATAATATATACTACTCAAAATGCTTGGAAAAAAGAATAAGAAAATTAACTCAAACAAATTTGCAACAAATAAATAAAACAAAAAAATTAATTCAACTAAAAAAATTCATATGAAAAAAATGAAGTTGCAATTGCTAAAAATTTTAAAATCCTATAAATAAATCAACTAAAAATTGATCTCATATGAAAAAAAAAAAATTCTCACAGCAACATTTATACAATTATTATGAACAAAATCAATTAAAATTAAATAAAAAACAAATATAGTGAAAAAAATCATGAAAAAATAAGAAAAAAGAAAAATCTTACCTTAATATACTTGCAAGTGAAGCCAAGGAAAAAAAATTCATAAAGCATATTAATTAAAAAAAACTAAGAGGATAAAAGAAGAAAGAAGAAGAAGACACACCCGAGCATGGAGGAAAAGAGAAGGAGATGAGGAGAGAAAAGAAGAGAAAGAAATAGATATTGATGTTTTTTACATATAGTGAAGAAGAAGAAGAAGAAGAAGAAGAAGAAGAAGAAGAAGAAGTAGAAGAAGAAGAAGAAGAAAAAGAAATAATGAGTCTGTCTCTTGTGAAATAAGCGGATTCAGGTTTTTTATTGGGGCGCGTTCCCGACGGATTTACCGACGGATAATTGAATATTAATATTTTTTAATTATTTCGTCGGTAATTCCGTCGGTAATATTTAATTTAAATTTTTAATTTTGTAAAAAGTTTTCAGAAACCGCCAAAAATTACCGATGATTTTTCAATCCGTCGGTGATTCCGTCTGTAATATTTAAATGAAAATTTTAAATCAATTGAATTTTTTCAGAAAACCGCCAAAACACACCGATGAATTTTTAATCCGTCGATGATTTTGTTCATAAAGTAAAACAATTAACAGTGCAATTGGAAGATGAACAGTTCTGAAGCTCTCTGGAAAATACCGACAGAAAATTCCCGATGGATTTACCGACATGATGAACAGTGTTCACAGTTTACCAACAGATTTCCCGATGGATTTACCGACGGATTAATTCTGTCGGTAATTCCGTTGGTAAAAAATGACACGTCGTCATTTTTTTTTGCTTTGTTTTATTTTTCCCATGATAATTCCCTCGGTATATACCTAGGGAATATTTCTGTCGGTAAAATCCCTCGGAAATTTACCGATGGAAATATTCCCTCGGTATTTCCATTCGTATTTATTGATTTTCTGGTAGTGTAAATAATAAGGTTTTCCTCCAAAACCCTATAACAAATAGAAGTTGAGGAGAAGCCACCCAGATATCTTGATCAAAGTCAAGGTAAAAATTGAAAAGTAGTGGAATGCTGGCTTTCTAGAAGTAATTAAATATCCATAATGGGTATCCAACATTGTTGTCGTGCCAAAAAAAGAGAGGGAGATTAGAGTTTGTGGGGATTTCAAGGACAATCTAATTAGACAAGCTAAGACAAATCCATTGAGAAGAACACTGAGCATATAATCAGTAGCCTTTTATTGCAAGTTATGAGATGCATGTCTGGACGACTTGAAGTTTCCATGAAGGTTAATGATAACATATACTTGAAGGATATGTTTCAATTGGAGGCAAGTTCGTGGCTGATTGACAATCTAGGACGAGGTTGACACTATAAAAACTTGATGGGTGTTGGCACGTGCACACAACCAATCAGAGAACAGTTCTTGAGAAAATCCAAGAGATGAAAGATTTGTTAAGCTCCTTCATAATAAATCAAGCAACACCACACTTGGAGGCATTGTCAAGCTTGATAAACAGCGAGAGCAGTAATAGTCACAGGCAACCCATGATGGGCACTACACTTACATTTGAGTGGAGGGTTAGCACGCAAATGAGCCAATGAATCAGAAGAACAAAGACGGCTTTGGATAACAAACAAAGACACCCTATGACGATAAAGCATCAAAGAGTAGGTAAGGATGCATACATGTCATCCAACCTCAAAGCATTGCAAATATTTTTTGAATTGTTACAGAAAAAATCCTTAAAAATCCAGCAAGATTGTAATGAATCTAAGTGGACAAAGAAAGAATCATTGATTTGATAATAGCAAAGAATCATAGTTTTAACTCTGAAATGAGAAGAAGATGAGATAAACCCTATGATTAGGAAAATTTCAAAGAAATGAGAAGATTGACCATGTCAGTAGGAGGAATATTTAGGTTAACCTTGCAATCAGGAAACACCAAATTTTCAAACCCCTCAATTGGAAATTACCAAGTCAACCCTGCAATCAGGAAACACCAAGTTCTCAACCCTGCCATCAAGAATCCTAATTTTAAACCTTGCAATCAAGAAGGCAATCAACAAGAAAAGTGAGAAGAACCTTACTATTAGAAAATTCTCAAAGAAAAAAAAAGTTCAAACCCTGTCATTAGAAAGAATAAGAAAAGCCTTCCATAAAAAAAGGATGAGATAAACCCTACCATTAGGAATTTCTCAAAGAAATGAAAAGATCAACGCTGCATTCAGGAGGAGTCTTTAGGTCAACCCTGCAATCAGGAAGCACCGAGTTTTCAAACCATGTGATTAAGAATTATCAGGTCAACTTTGCAATCAAGAAGCACCAAGTTTTCAACCATATCATCAGGGAATCTAGTTAAATTCAATTATCATGAAGGATAAATGTCAACCCTGCAATCAGAAAGGACAAATGTCAATCTTGTAATGAAAAAAAAAACGTCAAGTGAAGAACTTGATCAAATCTTATTATCAAGAAAAGAAGTGAGAAGAACCCTACCATTAAGAAATTCTCAAAAGAAAGAAGAAAGTTCAAACCCTACCATCAGAAAGAACAAACTTCGGTTCTAGTTAAAGGGGATCACTAGATGGGATCTTAAGTTAACCCAACCACACAGAGATTTTATCTTTGGTTAAAGGGAATTGCTAGATGGGATTTCAGGTTAACCAAGCTACATATAGACTTTGGTTTTGGTTAAAAGGGATTGCTACATAGAATCCCGGGTTAACCTAACCACATAGATTTTAGTTTTGGTTAAAGAGAATCATCATATGGAATTTTAGGTTGACCGAGCTACACATAAATTTTGGTTCTAGTTAAAAGAGATCGCCAGATGCAATCTTAGATTGCCCGAGCCTCACACAGATTTTAGCTTTGGTTAAAGGGAATCGCCAAATGGAATTTCAAGTTGACTGAACTACACAGACTTTGGTTCTAGTTAAAGGGAATCGCTAGATGAGATCTCAGGTTGACCGAACCACACATAAATTTTAGCTTTGGTTAAAGGGAATTGCCAGATGGGATTTTAGGTTAACTGAGCTATACATAGACTTTGATTCTGTTTAAAAGAGATCGCCAAATGGGATCTTAGGTTGACCGAGCCGCAAATATATATTTTTAGGTTTTGGTTAAAGGGAAACGCTAGATGAGATTTCAGGTTAACTCAACCAATTAAAGAATTTAGGGGATTATTAGATTGTAATCCCTCTCGAAAAGAAAAAGACGATCTCAGAATAACCAAGTTGTATATAGTTTTGATAATTAGTTTCTAGTTAAAGGGGATTGCTGCAAAGACTGAGTTTTAGAACAACCGAGTTAAAAGTTATGAAAAGATCAGTTTCAGAAGAGTATTTTGTTTGTCTTTACAAACTTCCTACGCAAAGCACTTAACCAATTTTTGCTCTATAAGTATTGTAAAGAGATGGCATTTGTTGTTATCCATTTTTAGGTCCTACACAAAAAAAAGAGAAGATACAGAAGAATCAAAAAATTATTATCAGAAGAAAAAAACCAAGAAAAAATAGTAGTGGGAAGAGGATGTTAGAGCACCCATAAAATGGCTAAAAAACGGTTAAGAAAGTTTAAAAATACAAAGATTAAAATTTGATAGTATATTTTTTACCAATGAAGGCCCTGCCTTATTGACAAAAAAATCAATTTTAGGAAGAAAAGTCCAAACTGAGATATTTAAGGACTCAATTAGATTTTGTTGAACGGTTAATTGAGTTTATGAAGGGTTTGATTGCAAGAAACGTTGATTTTTAAGTCAATTTAGGCTTTAATTAAAAGAAATTAAAGTTTGGGGCAATTAGGGACTGAATTGCATAAAAATTAAAATTTGATGAGCAATTAGGAACTTGATTAAAGGAATAAAAAACCAAGGACCAAATTGGAAAAGGCGCGTAAATATTGTTGCTGCCCAAATTTTGACCTATTTTTTTGATAAGTTTACAGAAAAAAACAAAAATAGCAAAAAACAATGAAAACCCTAAAAAATGCATTTTTGATATATTTGCATCGTTTTTAGCATTTTCAACATCATCTCAAAAGAATGTAAATTTTCAAAGATATTTGGAATGCGTTCAATTTTTAACGCGTAAATTTTATGATCACTGATTTTCCTTGTTAAGTCGATGTTGATATTGCTCACTTTTAAAAAATACAAAAAAAAAATAATCAAAATTTACAAAAAAAAAAAAAAAGAACAGAAAAAAAAGAAGTTGAGGGACCAGTTTGAAAACCTTACAACAATGATCCTATAAATACTAAGCTACAATGATAAGAAAAGAGGAGGGGTGAAAATTTATTCACGAGGAGAAACATTTGGGGACCCAGGGAGAAAATTTTGGGGAGACGAAAAATTGTGAAAAAAGGAAAAGGGAAAGAAAACCTAAAAAACCCTAATCTTCTCCACGCAGCTGCCGCCTCCCTGACCAAAAAAAAAAAAAACCCAAAGAACCCCCTCCATCACCATTTTCCCTCAACGCCAGCTTCCTCCCTTTGAAAAAATGCTTCCTTCTCCCTTGGCCCGATCAAGACTCCCTTGCTCAACTATTTTCCCTTTTCAAAGGATCGCCCAACCCTTAACCAAAACAGACCGGCTCCCCTGCATACCGGCCTCCACTCCAAACCGCAGCCCACCCCCTCTCATTTTTTAAAACACAGCTGCCATCCCCGGGGTCCTTGGTTTTGCTCTCCCATAACCAGAGAGCCAAGGACCCCCGACCATTTCAGATCCTCCATTCCCCCCCCCCGTTTCAGCCGATTGAAACCTCCCAGCTGGGGAATGCCATCTATTCCCTCATCAACAAATTTTCAAACCCTCTCTCGGCCAACCTCCATCAACCGGCCAACAGCATCATCTTCCCTTCTCTAATAGCTCATTACAGAGACAATGAGGAAATGAGTAGGGAGGGTAGAGGATAGTGAAGAAGGGGCAGAAAACCGAAGCTTGGATGGGCGCCGATCTCACAACCATGGAGGCGGTGGACAACACCGCCATTGCAGAAATGAAATTGGAGGAGGGAAGTTGCCAATCCAACCATCTACACGCCTAGTCTGTTGGCGGCGCGTGCAACGCTCGACTCCAGATTTGGTAGATCGAAAGGAAGAGAAGCCGGACTGAAAACAAAGAAAAAAGCTACAACAGACTTGCTTGCTGCGTTTTTGTTGGTTTTGCAGGTAACGGTGGAGCTCACCGCCGACGAAGAAGGGAAGAAGGGAGGAAGCCAGTATGGATCTTCACTGCCGCCCGGATTTCATGACCCAGAAGCCTTCAGCGCTGTTCCCGAAGCTTTTTGTAATTTTCAAATGTTGTTGTGTATATTTAAATTAGCAGTATTTGATTTATTTTGAACTTTTGATATTTTGTAATTTGTAAAAGTGATGTGTGAGTTCAGCATAGTAAAAAAGTAATATTAGTGTGTGTTTGTTTTTTTTTTTTATTTATGTTATTGAATTATAAAAATAAAAAAGAATTAAGTGTTTAATTTGAATATGGTTAAATATTTTGAGGATAAATAAAACCATGTTGTATTTCCCAGGAAAATATAAGAACATGTTTCTACATCTGTTTTGGGATTTAATAACTGATTTATTAAAACCTTAAGAATTTGATTAATATTTCAAATTTTCCAATCACATCAAACCGTGAAGCAACTTACCTCAGGTAGGGTGCGTTAGGGGTGCTAATACCTTCCCTAGCCATAACAAATTCCTTACCCTCGAATCTCTGATCACGACTAGTAAATCCGGGTTTACTAGAAACCTTCAATAAATACTAGGTGGCGACTCCCAAGACTCCAAATCAAGCAAACAAACGAAAAATCACTAGCCATCGCCGCACGGCGTGACGTGCGACAGACTTGATTGAAGAAATAAAAAACCAAGGACCAAATTGGAAAAGGGGCGTAAATATAGAGGCTGAAATTAATCGAATTAGGGGCTAAATTGAAGAAATTAGAAGTTTGTTGATTAATTGTGGGCCAAAATGCACAAATTCAAGACCAAGGATCAAAGTGAAAAAGGCGGTCAACTTCAGGGTTGGCATTTGAATTTGGCAAGGATGTAATCGAATTGATTCTTAAAGTCAAAATCTTAATTGAGGGCTTGGTTTAAAAAATTGAAAATTATTGACTGATTTTGAAACAAAATCTTTTTGGTGCCATTTTTAGAAATTAATTGAGGGCATGTTTTGTTCAAAACAACATCGTTTCATTCAATTTTCACATAAAAAAGAAGAAGAAGGAAAACAATGTTGTTTTGAACGGCACTAGATATCTTTTATTTCCTTTAAACGCGCTCCAGGTGGGGGAAGAAGAAGATTGTTCCCCTGCTGCCCCTGTAGCGCCTTTCTCCCTCTCTCACACAAATACCCAAAACCCGATATAACCCACACCCATGGCCTCCCACCAAATTGAAAAAACTGGGGGAAGAGGCCCTGCGAGTGGCCGCCCCGCCAACCTACCCATTCAATGTGATTAGATTGGGTAGGTTGGCTCTCTCCCCCTTTCTCTGTTATAAATACCAGAGGTTGAGACAAGAGAGGGGGGAGGAGAGAAGGACGAGCAGAAAAAAAGAAAAAGAAAAAGGAATTGAAGAGAGCAAAAAAAAAAAACATAAAAGAATAAAATAAAGAGGGGGCGACGTGGAAAGAGACATATATAAAAATAGAATAAAGAGAGGAAAGATATTGAAACAGAAATGAAAAAGAAAAGAAAGAAAACAAGGGAGAATAAAGGAAGGGAAGGGAAGAAGAAAAACGATAGCGAGGTCGAGGATAGACTAATAGGAAAGAAGAAAGGGAACAAAGGAGATGATAAAAAGCAAAAAAAAGAAAGCACACATAGAAAAAAGAGGAAGAATCACCAACCAGCAAAGTAGCTCCTAGTACACGACCACCTTGTTGAGAAGAATAACCATATGTGCTACCATCAACACCACCGTGAGTCACTGCCAGGTTAACTTCCCCTTCCTTTCTTCCCCCTCCTTTTTTTCCTTCTTTTGCATCGTATCCATTGTTTTGCTAGTGAAGAGTGGAAAGTGAATTATAATTCACTCTTCACTGTTCATGGCCCAGACTAGGGCCGACCCAAACCAAAATGTATTGGGTCGGGTTTATCCCAGTATCCTTTGAAATAGTTTAGTTGAGCCGATTTTGGCCCAACCCTTATTTTTGGTCGATATTGGCCTCAGTATTTTGGGCAAACTTCGGCCCAATTTATTTTTGGGCCGAACTCGAACCAATTCCTTTTGGGTCGGTCTCGGCCCAACCAACATAATTAGGCGCAACCCAACCCTATATATTATTATAATATAATAATGATATATAATGCAAAACATATATATAACAAATAAAATTTCAAAAAATCCTTTCAAAAAAATTTTGTGATTTTTTTGTGACTTTTCTACCAATTTTTGATTAATATTGGTTTGTACTTTTATATTGTAAAGATATAATTCTAGTATTAAAATACTTGGTTTTCTTCAAAATGTTGCAAAAAAATTATATAGAAAAAACAACAAAAAATGCCTTGTTTTAATGCATACAACCAAGTCTCTTAAGCTTATAAGAAATTTTCATATTGTATTTTTATACAACAAAAATGTTTTTTAAAAAAATATATATTAGCATATATTTTAAGTTTTAATAATCAGTTTATTAAAGCCATGAGAACTAGGCTAATATTTTAAAAATACCAAAAACAATATTTTGTTTTCTTTAATATATAGGATTACGAACTTGTACCTAAGATGTCTTCCTAATATTAAATAAGAGATAGTTTTTTTTTTTTTTTTTTTATGATAGAACGGTTAGGTTTTACCTTGATAATATAAGGATTTCTTTACTGAGGAGTACTTTTCTTAAACACTAGACAAACCAACAATTAGAAAACACACCAATACATTAGTTTATATTAGACAATTAAACAATGCAGCTTACTTAAGATAAGACGTATTAGGGGTGTTAATACATTTTCTTTACGCAAACAGTCATCATGCCCAATCTTTGAGACCAGTTACGGTTTCTAATAACTAAAAGCTAGGTGGCGACTCTAATTTTCTCTTTCCTCTTATAAAAGACAAGAAATCTTTATCTTTCCCTTTTCCCAATTTTCAGATACCAAAAGTGGACGTTCGTCGTGATATCGTACATGTGCGACACTAGATGTGATGGTGATGTCTGGCTTGGGCTAGAATATTTTGTGTCTAATATTGAAACACTACGAATTGCATTTTAATCTTGCGAATAAACTCAATTCTAGGTTAGGTGGGGAGTAACGGTTTGACTCATGATTTTCAGTCGATATTTAGATTCTTAAAACATCCAACTATAAGTTGAGTATTTACTCAATAGTAGTGGTCATACTATGCCCCAAACATTCCTTGTAGACCTTTATATTGCCTTTATAGAAGGTGGGTTGATATTTTTTTCTAAAATAGTCTTGCCCCATCTACCTTTTTTCCCTAACTACCACTTTCCATGCCACCTTGCAAATATTACTAGATTTAATAGTTTTATCATTAGTGTTTATGTTTATATTTATCAATGTTCTAATAGTAAAATTTGCCTTATGCTTTGGATGATGTAATAACTCGAGGAACTCTCTTAGCCATAAAAAAAATACCATTAAGGCTATGGTATAGATATTATCAAGAATACCCTTTAAAGAACGGAAATATTCCATTCACACAAGTGAGTTTGATACATTTTCTAATAAGGTCTTGTCCCCTTTATCTTTTTTCCAACCTACCACCTACAATGTCATCTTGCAAATATTACTAGATTTAATAGTTTTATTATTGATATTTCTATTTCTATTTATTGATTTTCTAATAGTAAAATTTAGCTTATTCTTGGAAACGATGTAATAACTTGAGCTACTCCCTTGGGCATTAGAAAGAATGTCATTAAGGCTATCTATATTTTATCTATAGTCAAGTTTATCTATAGTTTCTTTGTTTAATTTTGAGCTTTTTTTCACCTTTTTATACCACAAAAAACAAACTCAAAATAATTGAACTTCCTCATCAAGGGTGGATTGATTTCCAAAGCAAAGTACACTTAGAACTTCATTTCGAAATAGAGATAATTCTGGATTGCATTACAAAGCATTGTACACTTGGAACTTTTATTTCCAACTAGAGATAGTTCTGTTGACCCGGAACCTTAATTCCAAATAGAAATAGTTCAGTGTAGAGAGTCACAGTCTTAGTACATAGCTGGGATTAGGGTGGAGAGATGAGACTAGTTGTGAAAGGGCGTGGAGTACAAATAGCCTCCAAAGGCTTAGCCTTTTGTACAGAGATAAGAGCTTTTACTATGCTCATATCTATCAGTTCCTGTCCGACTCTTTCCCATTCAAAGCACTGAATAAGTGCAGCCAATGCCAGCATCACTCTGCGCATGGCCATGTGATTCCCAGGGCAAGCCCTTCTCCCAATACCGAATGGGATGAATCCTTGTTTTTCCCCTTCATTATTAAGACCTTCAAATCTCTCCGGCTTGAAGCTCTCAGGATCTTCCCACAACTTGGGATCCCTATGTATGGCCCATGCATTCACCATCACAATCGTGCCTCGTGGTATCTCGTAGCCACCTATGATGCAGTCTTCAGATGGTGCGTGAGGCAGCAAAAGTGGGGCTGGAGGATACAAACGAAGGGTCTCATTAACGACACAACGGAGATATCTTAGCTTGGGAAGATCAGACTCTTGTACCAAGAGCTCATGTCCGACTTCCCTGTCAATCTCTGCTTTCACCCTCTCTAATCTCTCTGGATGGTTCAGCAGAAATGTCATTGCCCATTCTGTAGTGAAATCTACTGTATCTACTCCCGCCAAATAGAGTGTCTGTGGTAGATGAAAAATTCATGCTCAGACAAAGACAATTACTTATATTAATATTGCTTAATTTTAACTAGGGATAAATCCAGACTTTGGAAAGTGGGGTGACCAAACCGTACAAGTTTTACTATTTTTTTTTTTTAAATTTAAGAGATCTTTAGAAAACATGTAAAACTTCGAAGGGCCAATAAGTTCGGTATTCTAAGTTGCTTACCGCCATGGTACCCTTGACAACTTCATCCGTATACAATTCAGGGTCTGATTTTTGGAGGGCCAATAGACTTCCAATAACAGTTATCTGATCCTTCACTCCTTCAGCAGGATTACTTGTAACTGAACTTGTTTCCTTTCGTTTCACCTCTTCTATCAATCCCTGCAAGAATTCATCCCTCTCTTTAAACACCTTTATCACACTCTCCTCCTCCACCTTGTAGCCAACCCATTTCAAAAT
Source organism: Populus alba (assembly GCF_005239225.2). Classification (NCBI taxonomy): domain Eukaryota; kingdom Viridiplantae; phylum Streptophyta; class Magnoliopsida; order Malpighiales; family Salicaceae; genus Populus; species Populus alba. Next base: position 3,695,789 of record NC_133300.1, on the reverse strand, counting down.
GGTCCCTGTATTTGAAGGGAATATCTTTTGGACATCCTCAAGACACTGCTTTCCTGAATCGAGACAGGCAGCCTTCTCCTCTTCCACCCACTTCTTTCCAGCAATCATCTTCATAATTACATTGAGAGAGGTGATTGTGAAGAAATACTTCAAGTCCACCTTCTTGGCTCCATCATCAGAGACTTTGGACAGAATTAGGCGGAGAAGGGTGCGAATTTCTTCAGTAATGGCAGTAGACCTATCAAGGCAGCTTCGAGAAAACAGTTCAGTGACCGAGAAACGTCTCAGAGTCCGCCAGAGATGGCCATACGGAGCAAATAAAAAGGCAGCGTAGTTGTAGCTCCAATAATGGAAAAATATGCTCTGAGGCCTGTTGGCAAAAACTATATCATTCTTGAGGAAACATTCTTCAGCTGCTGATAAAGAACAAACAACAACAATGTTCTTGCTGCCTAATTTAAGAGTAAAAATTGGACCGCATTTATTTGAAAGAATTGCTAGCACTTTATGCATTGGTGGCTTCGTGACAAGGTGGAGATGGCCTATGATCGGAAAACCGAAAGGACTTGGTGGTAAGTTGCGGGAACGTTGGAATACAAGTTTGAATACAAGAAAGCTGGAGAGGAAGAAAGCAAGGCAGTAGTACATGTAGTCCATGGTGAAGTGCAAATTATTTGTAAGCATTGTGGGTTTCTGTGGATGGAGAACAAGGTTTAAATAGATAGATATGAGATAAGGGAAGAGATTTTTATTTTTTAAAAGCAGTTACTTCGATTACAAACATATCTAAATAGTATTTTTTAAAATTTTATTTTTAATACAAATAAATAAATAAAATAAAAATTGGATTGTCTGCAAGGTTCTTACGTTGGATAATGACAACTTAAGGAGTAACAACTGCCAGATTCCAAGTCAAAGACTGGCAGGTGGTCTCAATTGTGAAATCAAATGAGAATTGATCAAAAAAAATAAACTGGATAAAATGAAAATTTGAGTTTAATAAATTAACGAATTCATAATGGCGAAGATGATTGAAAGGTTATTTAACGTGCAAAGAATTAAAAATAAAAAAATTGATCGGATATATTGTTTCATCATTGAAAAAGGAACAAATGTGTAATAATTCGTTAATTAATAGGCCATGATTTAATGCAATAATTTTTAAATGATTAATTAATGACAATTAATGCCGGAATTGTAATGACAATTACACTTGATAAGGTATACTAAGTTAATAAATTGTAAGAAACTTATAGTGAAACATTTATGTAGAAAACAAGGATTCTCCGAACACCAAAGCAATATATAGTTAAATAAGTAATTACAATAGATTAGAAGAACAAATTAAATTCTAATTAAAAAGTAATCAAACTCCTTCTTTAGCCACTAGAGTTCAGAGTACTTCAAGCGAGGGGAAAAATACGTTAATTAATTGAAAAATAATTCTTGATAATTAACTCGTGTTAGAAAATAAATTATAAAATAGACATAGTTTATGGTTGATCAAAATGATAATTATATGAGTTTAACAATTAAGGACTGATTAGTATTATATCATTTAGTGATAAATATATGATTGCTTAATGTCCCATCCATCCGACAATTTAAATTATAAGAAACTGTTAAGCCACAAGAGGCCATAAACCAGATCCCAAATATTTAGGATGAGCTGGATGTGAGTGAATGCATGCATAATAGAAGAAGCCATTAAACATGGGTCGTGGCTATTAAAAAGTAATGGAATAAGTGGTTATACGAGTTACAACACTATTTATGACTATCAGTTATATTCTAATTAATTCCAAGTTATTAGTGGTTTTAAAATTCTCTTTGTATTTAAGTTTTATTGTTACTTTTATATTTCAGTTTTATCTGTACGAGGAGATACATATTTTTCAATAAAGTAAAAAAATGTGGAACAATTTTCACTCGACAATTTAGTTCAGATAAAACTGAAACTAATTGTTTAACAATTAAGGACTGATTAGTATCATATCATTTAGTGATAAATATATGATTGCTTAATGTCCCATCCATCCGACAATTTAAATTATAAGAAACCAAGTGTAATAATAATAAAAAAAATCCTCGGTTCTAGTAATAACAAATAACACCGGATTTGTTTTTTATAGGTCATTAGTTTGAGTCCCACAAATCTCAAAACTATTGTAAAATTACATGGTTGTTAACTTTAAGACTTGTAGAATTAGTTGAGGTACACACAAATTAACCCAAACATCCATATTAATATAAAAGAAAATGACCCAAACAAGCTTTGTTCCATCTCTATCAACCACTCCAACCCAGCAGTCACTATATCCATCTGTCCAACCTACAAAGTTTATGTCATGGGAAAATAACCCCACTCAATTCTCAAAAAAACATTTACGTCATGGGAAAAAAAACTGCCCCGCCCCGAAACAAAAGCAAAAGAGAAAATGATCAAAGATAATTATACGGATTGCAATGTTTATTTGTATATTTATTTATCACCATGAGTTTTAGCTTTCTTGTTAGTTTATCGAGGACGGGCAAGATTGGAGGATTGAGCACCCAAGTAAAAAGACAGGAAAATTAAGTGGCACTATCAAATTTGATGTGAAAAGTTAACTTCGCTCTTTCTATTTTTTAATTGATATATTTATAGTCCCTTTGATTTTAAAAAAATCACTTTTAATCCAAAATTTTCTTTTCTTTTCTTTTGAGCCCATCGGTTTCGAGAGATGAAAGAGGTTGAAGAGAGAAAAATTCGTTGTGGCACTAATAAAACTGCGAAGAGTCATGCTTTGCTTCTTCACATTTCATGAATTCATCGCACCAACAAGAGAAAAGATACACTCCGACATCTTAAGTGTTTGTATTTATGATGGTATTCAAAATCATTTACATTATGGTTTCAACACCAACATGAGCACTATTCCATCTATATCAACCGCTCCAACCTATAGTTATAAAACCCGGACCATTCCAGCGGATCGACCCAGGGGCTGGACTGGTCCGGGTTTGTGAAAAGACCGGCCGGTGCAACGACCCGACCAAACCCGGTCAACCCGACAGGTCAACCCGTGACCCAGGCGACCCGAGTGAGACCTTTTTTTTTCAAATGTGAGATTTGAAACCCATCAGTATATATACTCTATGTTCCCACAAAAAAAAGTTATGTTTTTTCAATATGGGATAAAAAACTTTTTGATTTAAATACTTCAACTTAAAATGATAACATTAGTATATATACTCTATGTTCCCAAGAAAAAAAGTTATCTTTTTTCAATGTGGAATTTGAAACCCATTAGTATATATGCTCTATGTTCACAAGAAAAAACTATGTTTTTTCAATGTGAGATTTGAAACCCATTAGTATATATACTTTATGTTCCTAAGAAAAAAATTATATTTTTCAATGTGGGATTTGAAACTCATTAGTATTGCGTAAAAACATTAAATTCATGATTGGAGATGGATCCTCCATTCTCTTTTGGTTTGACGTGTGGATAGGAACAATGCTTTACATAGCATTTTCCCTAGGCTTTACCAAATTTCTATTATTCAGAATGGTTTGGTTAATGAGATGGGTCAATGGGTGAACGATCATTGGTAAAGGAATTTGGTTTGGCCAGGAACCTCTTATCTTATGAAGAGCAACAATATCATCATTTGCTCTCAATGCTGGAGCCAATGATAATTTGGCAAGGAAAAGATGACAAACTCATATGGCCATGTAATTCTGATGGAAGCTTCTCAATTAAGTCATGCTGCACCCTAATTGATAATACCTCCTCTGCGAATGATAGAGTTTTTAAAGCCAATGTTTGGATTAAAGGGGCCCCTCTGAAAGTTCAAGTGTTTCTCTTATGGGCAGTCCAGGACAAAGTTAGTACAAGAGCTTTTCTCCATCACCAGAATGTTTTGTCTGCCATACAAGCTTCATGTGTCTTTTGCAGCTCAGATTTGGAAACCTCAGAACATCTTTTTATACACTGTAACTTTTTTAGGAGTGTTTGGATAAAATTTTTGGATTGGTGGGGTATCCAATGTTGTTTACCTAACACACTTGACTCGCTGCTTCTACAATGGCCCGAAATGGTGCAAGGCAAATTCCAAAGATCAGCTTGGAGACTAATTTCCAGTAGTACTACTTGGGGTATTTGGTTGTTGAGGGACAAAATTGTTTTTGAGGAGGGAACTATAAGCTTGTTTGATTGTTTCTCCCCCATCCTTCATCGGATTACTATTTGATTGCATACTCTGAATTCAAACTTCACTTATACAAGAAATGGCCTCTTAAGATCTTCTAATGGCATTAAATTGTGGTGTAATAAGAAATCTTAGGTAGTCTCTTTGTTGTTTGTTGTAGTAGATCAATTATTTATTTATTTTTTTCTCTTTTTTTTCCTAAGTCTGTTTTTTTTTTTTTCTTTTTTCATATCCTTGTATTTCACTTTGGCTATTGGCTTTATGGCCTTTTTAATATACTCTCGATGATTATCCAAAAAAAAAAACCCATTAGTATATATACTCTATGTTTCCAAAAAAAAACTTATGTGTTTTCAATGTGGGATAAAATATTTTTTTTTGTTTAAATACTTTAACTTAAAAGCTTAACATAATATCTTTTTAATATGGGATAAAAAAGCTTTTTAAAATATTCTTTTAAACTTTGTTATTTACAATATATATAGCCTATATTTATATATGGATTTTTTCTTAATTTTTTCATATAAAATATTAAAACTTTAATTTTTTAAAAAAATTTTGGGTTGACCCATGAAACCCGGAACCTAGCTTCTTGGCCAGGTCAACCCCTAGACCAGGTTTAATAACTATGCTCCAACCCAGCAGTCACCATATCCATCAGTCCAAGCTACCAGCCACAAAGTAATTATTGGAGTGTGTTTTTTTCCTTGATAAGCAATATCTAGGATTTAAAGTTGATTGCAAAGAATCCTTTTATCTGTGGGTTAAAAACATAGTTTGCTCAAGATTTGAGTGTTTTTTCTTTAGAATTATTTTTTTTGTTTACTATTTTTAACTATTTAGATATGATGTTAAAATATAAATTTAAAAAAATAAAAAATATTATTTTAATATATTTCTTAATAAAAAACACTTTATAACATAAACTTCACCACACTTTTAAATATATTTGTTTTTCTATTTTTACAGGCTCTAGTTGTACCACACTCACCTAGACCTGCTAACTTTTATTTGTATTAATCAATGATGGAACTAGATGGATATATATTTTGAATTTGATTTTTATTTAAAATCTTTAAAGGATGGTTATGATTTTTTATTATCAATAACAATTTTTTTTAAAAAAAAATTATCCTTACTAATCTTAGACATATTTCTCTAGCTTGAAGCTCTCGGACCCTTCCTACGACTTGGGATCCCTATGTACGGGCCCACACACTGACCATCACAATCATGCCTCGTGGTATCTTGTATCCACCGACGATACAGTCTTCAGAAGGAGCATGAGGCAGCAAAAGTAGTGATGGAGGATACGAACGAAGGGACTCATCAATGACGCATCGGACTCTTCTACCAAGTGGGCATTTGGACTTGCCAGCTGCATCAAAGACACTTCACATTCACCCACCAGCTATAACCCCGAGTTCAGGACTTTTGAGCAGCATAAAAACTCTTCCCACTGATCACGGTAATTGGCATCCTATGGATCGTCATAGATTGAACACTAAGAAAGAAGCTTACTGACCATCTGTTCCGGGTCATAGCTTGCCGGACTGAGCTGTTAATTTCTTGGAAATAACCTACCGGTCAGATGGGTAACGCTGTTTGTCAACACATGGAATCTCCTACGGCTGACCACTTTGAGGAGATTCTTTTCCCTTTTCTGCTCCAGTTAGGCCATTTTATCTTTCCGAGTCCTTGAACTCCCTCCGAGTGAAATCCTGTAGCCTGTAGGTTCCCCTCCTCAACCCAAAATGCCCACGCTCAAATCTTAATTAGCCAGAGACCATACAGTTTCGGAAAAAAAGTTAGGGTATAATATTGCTTTTTCTTTGTAATCTTTTGTTTCTCGTGTCTTTGTCATCGGCTGGTTTCAAATGACAGGTTCTTGGTCGATGATCAGGATCATCACCCTAAGCCTTTCTGAACTTTTTTTTTTTTTAGAAGCAATGACAGGATTTCAAACTCTTATAACAACTAGAGTAATTATTTTTAATTTATTAAGAAATAAAATGGAGAGTGGGAGGGTGTTACGGGGCATTAAAACATACAAGTTAAGTAAATGTTGAAGTCAAACACGATTTTTCGTGCAAGAACAAGCAATAGACTTCGTGTTTGGGCAAGAAAATTGAACAATTGTGCCAATAAATTGAATCAAACATTTTTTAATCAAAAAAATGTTAAGAACACATGAAATTATTTTTTATAGTTACTAAACGTGGCCTCACAGATTATGCATTGGTGGCTTCGTGACAAGGAGGATATTGCCTATGATCGGAAAACCGAAGGACTTGGTGGTAAGTTCCGGGTACGTTGGAGTACAAGTTTGAATACAAGAAAGCTGGAGAGAAAGAAAGCAAAGCATTATTTTTAAGCATTGTGGGTTTCTGTGGGTGGAGAACAAGGTTTAAATAGATCGATATATATGAGATAAGGAAAGAGATTTTTTTTTTCCTCAAATGATTAATAGTGTGTTTGGTACAGTAATAACAGTTATTTTTTGAAGTGTTTTTTATTTATAAATACACAAGTATGTTCTTCATATCATGTGTCGTGCTGGAATGTTATCGTGTAAACTTGTTGACACACCAACCCCTACTTCCAAGATCCACTACTAGAATTAACAATTTTATTGATGAAAGTTTTTGTCGGTATACTTACACTAACAATCCGTTGGCAAAAAATTTACCGACAGATTTATAGAAGGAAATCGTTCATTAGTAATTTCATTTTTGTCGGTAAAAAAAACTGATGTTTTTACATAAGAAATATGCATGCCATAAAAAAAATTACCTGCTTTAATACACCGACGGAATTATTCTGTCGGTGATTGGCAACGGCATTTATTGTAATTTTATTCAAAACCTCTATAAAATACCGATGTAATTATTTTATCAGTGATGAAACAGTGTTGTAGTGGCATATGAAGTAAATTGTTCCCTTAGCTAACGGATTGTGTCCATCAATATATTCATCTGTAATAATAAAAAAATAATTTTAAAAAAAAATCTTTTAAACAAAAAAATAAAATAATTGAAAAAAATAAAATTGTATAAAATTGAAATATGTAAAAAAAAAAACTTGAATAATATAAAATCCAAATATTCATTACAAATTTATATGTTCAAATAAAAATTAAACTAGAACAATGACGGTGGTGGAGGAGGAGGAGGAGGTTGGTTGTTTTCGGGATCATACAACCAAAAGAGAGGCACACACGTACCACCCATCTGTAATCTCATGTCCATGACCATTTGGTGGAGTTGTTCATAATTTGTTTAGGGTTGCTCATATTTTTTGATGAGATGAGTTGTATGTTGTTGCAAGGCCACGAACTTCTGAGACTGGGTGCTCGATACCAATAGTTAAGGCATTATAGGCTGCCCAAAAGTTCTCGGCTATGGTGTTGGAGAGTTTGTACACCAGACGATCTTGTCTCCATCCATAAATTCGGATCAAAATTCGGGTGGGTCGAAATATCATCCCCGTATATCTTCCTCAACCGGCTGTTATATGTCTTCTTGAAATAAAAACTAAAAGCATCAAATTCAATTCAAGAAAATAATAACTTACAAAACAAAATGTTTGAACGAATATACCAAAAAATGTTGAGCTCAATTGTCAACGAACTGTTGAACCTCTTTTTGGCGGTCTTCATTCCGCACGTGTGTCTCCACAAAAAGCTCCATTAAGCTCGACTCATGACCAAGAGTCGTAGCCTGTAAGAAAAAAAAATGTTGCAAGTTAAATATCTTTATAAATAAAAACAAATTAATTAAAGATAGATGTGATTAAAATTAATCTTACCATCCACTTTGCATACAAAATGAAAGGAACGAAGCCGCATGTATGTGTCATAACCCATTTTTAGGTCACTCCCAAATTCATTTTCTTTTTCTTCAAAAAAAAAAAAAAAAACTGCACAATGCCATTTTGAATAGCACGGTGCAGCTTTTTCTCCCCAGATAGGGGAGAAGAGGATTTTTGAAATCTTTTCCCGCTATTCTCCTTCTCTTTCCCCTCCCACTTGCTAACAAAACCTGAACACAAGCCACTTCCTATACCCTGCCACCATTAATGCAAGCCATGACCGGCCACCCTACCCTTTGCCAAGACATGGGCAGGATAGCCACCTTACCCTGCCCCAGGGTAGTGGTAAGGTGCCCTTCTTTTCCTGCGGCTATAAATACAGGAGAAGGAATAGAGAAGAGAACGGGAGAGAGCCATTACACCACCATCGACCTCTTCATTAGCAGAGCAAAGGCAAGCAAACCGAAACCAGAAAAAGATCAACAGAAGAATACCAAAAACATGCAGAGAAAAAAAAACGAGAGAAGGGAGAAAGGAATAGAAAATAGATACTGCGATCTCTGCACAGAGAAGAAGAAGAACCGGCCTCACCCCCTGGGCACCACTGTTGTTTCTTCCTCCCCGTCGCCCCCCACAGCAACTCCACGGGTCAGCAACCGCCAGCAGCGCAACCTCCCACCATTTTCCTTCCCTGCTGCAGCACCGTGAAAAAGAAGAAAAAAAAGCAGCACTGGTTGCCACAACCACTGAGCCGCGACAACAACTCCTCTGTCACCAACAGTGCCACCATTAGAAACAGAAGAAGAAAGGAGAAGCAGCAGACAGAAGCGGGGAGAAGAAGAAACTGCAAGTATTCCTCTAGCCACCATGTCTTCCTCTACCCTGATTATGAGAGGAACCACTGCCATTAAAAACAAAAAAAAAAAACCGTGCTGAGCAGCAAAAGTAGATGGAGGTTGCGTAGGGGTAAGCAACAACAATGCAGTAATAGAAATGGATTAAAGAGAGATTTTATATAAAAACTCATGGGTAAACAAGTGACTATACAACTCAGAGTAGGGAAAAGGCTTAGCCTTGGTCGAAAGACTTGTAACCAATTCACAAAATTCACTACAAAGGCCTCAGAAAACATATAAATTGAAACTAGTAAGAAAGATAGGTCTGTCAGCTGCTACTAATCATCAAATATCCCTTAGCTTTCTAAAAATAAATGGTTAAAATACCATCACCTTGACGAAGATCTTGAAGAGAGCCATGTAATTGCATAATCCAAGAGTTGGATGGTAAAGAAAGGGTGTGTTCTAGTGTGCTTCAAACACTAGTACTAGTCGAACAATTAGCCACAAGATGGAAGGCATCCATGGATAGAAAGGAGAGGAGAGCACTGAGAATGAGTTGATCTTGTTGTTTTTTTATCAGAAAAACTTGATTAATACTAGAACCGAAGGTGATAAAGGCGGCAAAAGCATCACTTGACAAGACGTGGGGAGAAGGACATGAAAACGATCCATCAACAAATATGAAAATGCCTTGACCAATCATATACGATTTCATATACATAAACCAATATAGATAGTTCATGTTGGTAAGCTTGAGATTAATTACTTGTTGTGTGTTGGAGAAGGGAATAATGGTTGCCAAGGAACTAACAGTTGTTGTCACAACAAATGCAAACATGGTTGCAGTACTATAGAGGAGACCACAGACATCGGTGCTACCAGGGAAGGTGAAATAGGAGAAAAAGAGTTAATATTGATGGTGATGGAGGGATCTATGGATGGAGGAAATCTGATAGAATCGACAACAAAGGAATAAGAAAGAAGCAACACTATGTTAGGCAACAGAGGAACCAACAACTACAGAGGAAGAAGAAATAAATCTGTTAAGATAGACAAGCTCTTATACCAAATTGAAGTAGTGTTTTGAGAAAATTAGGAGGCTTACATAATGTGGTAGCCACCCTCTCTATATATATGACTAAGGCCACATATATATATGATATTGTGGAACATACTACACAAGATAAATCTATACAAACAAAGTACAATATTTCTTATAATATAACACATTCCATAATAAAAAGTAAAAAAGGATGGTATATTAAAGTATGTTAGATTTGATAATGTAAAGATATTTGTATATGTTTTGTAAAATAATATAAACTTTGCTTATATATAAATGTAGTGAATGATAGTAATTGATGAAAATTTTTGGGTGGTAATGCTTAAGTATTGGTTATGTGAGCCAAATATGGTTTGGGATGTTGTTGTTATGTTTATAGGTATTAATACGTGATAAAATTTTAAATAAGGCCTCATATAAAGGAATCTGTGCTGAAATTTTATAAAATTGGATAAATTCTTTGTGTTAAATGAAAAATCCCCGTTATGTTTGAGATGCATTTGTAATGTACAATTTGTGTTTTTGTATTGATTTGAAAGGACTATGTATAGGGTAAATTCTATTTAAATATATAAAAATTCACTCCATTTTACACATAAATGTTTAAATCAAAGGTTGAAATTGCATTAAAGGCTCGAGGAATTACATAGCCGCCCATGCCGTCAGAACATTGTGCCTAGCCTCTATATATTGGCTCGTGTGACACATACACCAACCAATTTTCACAACTTGAATACCCTAGCCCACCATATGTTTTTCACATTCAATTTTTTTCCTTTAACATTTAATTGCACCAATAATTTTATTTTATTTTTATTTTGTTAAACCGAGCATTAGTTGAGTGTCGTGATTTTTTCTTGACATTGCAAAAACCTCATATCTAGACAACCAAAACAAATTATCAATTCAAATCCAAAAAACAAAATCAATGAAAATTTCAAATTAAAAAAAAAAAAAGTGATTGAAAAATTATCTATTGACTATGTAAATCAATCTCTGATATTATCAAATAAAAGAGAATGAATATTTGTTTAATCTTCGATTTCAATCCTAAAATCCCTAAGTTTTTTAAATCAATGAAATTTAATTTAATTTTGTCAAACTAAACATCTATTGAGTGACAAAAGATTACACTGACACTTCAAGGTCCCCATATACAGGCATAAAAATAAATCACAAAGACCAATCCTAAAACAACACAATATTAAAGGGTCAAACAAAAAAAAATTGAAGAACCAAAATGAAAAAAGAAATGATAAATCTGAGTTTTTGTTTTAATAGTTATTGTCATGTGCATTTATGTTCATATTTTTATACTTATAATCATTGTCTTATGCATGCATTTACGAAATTGTATTAATATTTTAGTCTCTTTTCAAATTAGAGATAATTTTGTGTCAAATTTCTTGTCGAATCAAATTATGTTAAATAGAAATCTCACATGATAAAGCTTTCAAGCTTATATGAAAATCTTGATTGATACAACTGTTAATTAGAGGATTTGTAGATCTAAAAAGCATATAAGAGAGATTTTACCTTTTTAACGTATTTTTAATACACAAAATTTATGTATAGTGTTAACTAGCTAGTGAATACTAATCTCTTCTTAATCTAAACCGATGAAAGAATCATATTCTTTCGACACATTCATTTTATATCAAATAATATCATAGTCATTGTCATATGCATTTATGTACATCGCCAGCTCATTTATAGTGTTTTCTTTTGCGATCTGTCACTCTCACATTTATATATATATATTGGCTACATGCATTTTATGTCTCATTCATTTAATGTTATAGTAAATGCCATATGTTCATCGCCAGCTCATTTATAGCGTTTTCTTTTGTGATCTGCCACTCTCACATTAATTATATATTGACGACATGCATTTTATGTCTCATTCATTTAATGTTATAGTCAATGCCACGTGCTTCGATGTACTTTGCCAGCACAGACATATATTGGGAAACAAATTTAACCTATTTTTTAGAAATTGTATTAATATTTTAGTTTTTGTTAATAAAGATAGTTTTTTTTTACATATTAGTATTAACATTTATATATATATATATATATATATATATATATATATATATAATATTTTCCTTATGCAAAGTTAAGATTATTTAAACTTGGTACCTAGAAGTTTTTAAAATCAGACAATATGTTTTAACAATTACTAATAAATTCCTTTCAATATATTTAATTGTTTGTAAAATTTATGGGTATTTTTATCAAATCCAATATTTCAATATATTTAATAGTTTCTGCTTTTATATATATAATTACAAGTAAATGAACAATTTTGTTTATAAAAAAACTTTTGTAACTTTTTTTCTTAAATTGATGCAATATGTTTTTCCTATTGGTAATTAATGACAATATATAAATATACATGCACTTGACGAAGTAATTGATACAATATAATAAACTTTAATCTATTGTTAATTTTGTATTTATACGATGTTTTCAATTTTAATATGTAATATGCATCTATGTTCATATTAAGTTGCTGACTTTCTTTCATCTACTTGACTATCACGTTTTTTCTCTTTAAAGAAAATGGGATCCACTTGACTGGAGATTGGAAAACGTTTTTTCCAGTCTGTCCTCTCTATTTTTTTCGTTCCCGTGTCACCACCTGTGAGGGGATATTTACAGGGGTAGAGAGAGTGGGAGGCTGGGAGCTACCCTATCCCTGTACAGTTACGGGGACAGGATAAGGTGGTAAGGTTAGCCTTTATGCAGCCCTTCATTGGGCTCGTCTTCCCTGTCCCTTTTATTATGGTGGTAGGCCATAAGTGGGTGTGGGTTATGTCAGAGTTTTTGGGCAAGTGAGAGGGGAAGAGAGAGAGAGAGAAAGAGACGTTGCAAAGAAAAGGAAGAAAAACCTTTTTTTTCCCTATCGTTGCGTGTATAGAGGAAAAAGAAATACATAGTGTTCTTTAAAACAGTATTGTTTTGGGTTTTTTTTTTTTTTTGTATGAACAGTGCATTAAATAGTATCTATTTATACAAAACCTGGTGTTTCATTTAAAGAGCAATAGTGCCAAAAAAATCTATTTTCAAATCAGTCCTTAATTTTTTATTTGTTTGATCAAGTCCTCAATTGATTCTAAAAAATCAATTCAATTGCATCTTTGTCAAGTTCAAATATCAGCCCTCAAGTTGGCCGTCTTTTCCACTTTGATCCTTAGTTCTGAATTTGTGCATTTTGATTTTCAATTGATCATTAAACTTTAATTTTCTTTAATGTAGTCCTTGATTTAGTCAATTCCAACCCCTATATTTACGCACATTTTTCAATGTGGTCATTGATTTTGGATTTCCTTAATCAAGTCTTTAATTGGCCTTAAAACTTTAATATTTATGCAATTAAACTCATGATTTGACCAAATTAACTCTTGAAAATTATAATTCGATCCCCAAACTTTAATTTCTTCCAAATAAAGCCTAAATTGACTTAAAAAACAATTTATCTTGCAATCAAAACCTTCATAAACTCAATTAATCTTTCAACAAAATCTAATTGAGTTCATAAACATCTGATTTTATATTTTTCTTCCTTAAATTGAATTTTCTTTGTCAACAAGGCTTCAGTAAAAAATATACTGTCAAATTTTAATCTTGTATTTTTAAACTTCCTCAACCAATCTTTGGTCACTTTCTAGGCGCCCTTGTGTCTTTTTTTCACTCCTAAATTTGTTTTTGGATTTCTTCAGATAATTTTTTTTATCTTTTTGTATTTTTTTCTATTTTTTTATGGAAACCAAAAAATGCGTAACAAATGCCATATCTTTACAATACTTGTCATAGCCTAAATTTTGACCCTTTTTATTCTTACTTTATAAAAATAATGATGAAAAATGATGAAAAAAAAAAAAAAATGAAATGAATGAAGAATAAATTGAAATTTGGGTTAAGGCAATATAAATTGAAAGATTGGGGACTTAATTAAACTTTGGATTAGTTTAACTAACCAGATCAAGAGCTTAATTATAGAATTGATAAATTTTGGGACTTGATTAAACTTAAAATTAGTTTAATTAATGAAATCAGGGGCTTAATTGAAGAAATATCAAAGTTTAGAGAATTAAAGACTGAATTGAATAATTCAGAAAAACAAGGATTGTGCTGTAAGTGGTGCTAAAATCCAGGGGTCCAATTTCAATTCATCCAGGAGCTTGATTATAAAATTGCAAAACCCCAATGACCAAATTGAAAATAGCCATTTGAATTGGGAAAACGGAGCCGTTTTATAAAAATTATTCATTGCCTCCTTCATAGACTGTTTCAGCAGTCAAGACTCAAGGCACTAAATTGTTTCAATTATGGGGCATGTCTCCCCGCTACTACCCCTCCTGCATGCCGTTACCAAGCCGGTCGTTACCACCGCATGGTATTCTCTGGCCTTATAAAAAGCCAGAGAAAGGCCATGAATAGAAGGGAGGAAAAAAAAATGGAGAGAAATAGAAGGTGAGTCCAGACCGTTGTATTCCTACAGCAACTCCAGAGCTCCATCTTTAAGAGCAACAGAGCATTCCAGGAGACCACACACGACGTATACAGGCACAGGGGAGATAGAACAAAGAGAGACTAAGAGGAACTAAACTGAGAGAGACCGAAAGAGAGGGGGCTAAAAACACAAACCAGAGAAAAAAACGGAGGAGGAACCCAGGGGAGAACATAGATATAACCAGGGGAAGTTTGGAGAAGCAAATGAGACAGAAACATATAGAAGCATTGGCCAGCCAACGCACGAGCACCAGCCTCGTCTCCAGTTGCACCACCCCCCTGAACAGACGGACACGAAGGAGAACAGGGGAGTAAACGCAAAGAGGACATGGGAAGGAAACAGAGACAGAATCAAAGACCAGAGAACACAAACAGAGAAAGAACAAAATAAAGCAAAAAAAGATACCAGAAATCAAAGAAGAAGGGAAGGAAAAACAGAAGCAGAGGGGAACATTGGTTAACCAGCCCCCCCTTACCGTTATCTTCGTCTTCAGGCAGCAGCTCCAGGTACGTTCTTCTTTCATTTCCCCGCTTTGCAAATTCAAAGGCAAAATAATTACCCTGTCACTGTGCAGAGCATGCATGAGTGGCCGCTGGGTGTAGCCCAACCTACACGGGTTGCCCTGAACTCAGCCTAAAAAAAAGCAGAGAAAAAGTTGGGGCCCAGCCGGCCCAATCCCTTTTATTTTATTCCCTTTTGTTTTGGATATTTGGCTAAATGAACCACTATTTTTATCAAAAAATTTCAAAAATATTTGTGGATCCTTTTGAATTTATTCGTAGATCCTTTCAAATGGGCTGTGCATTTTTTTTTTAGTATTTCACTATGTAATTAATATTTGGATTTTTACTGTGAAATACAAATCTAGTGTATGATATTTTTTTTTTTAAAAAATAAAAATATTCATACATAGATTTAAAATCATCTTATTGGTTTATTCACTAATGCTAGAGTCAGGAATATCAATCATTTTTTATTTTTTTTGCTATGTAATATTTACCGATATCAAAGTTGGAAGTATCTGTAGTTGAATATTCACTGACGCTAAAGTCAGGAATATTACAACTAAACCATAATAGCATAAACCAATAAACTTTTAGCAATTTAAGACAAAATCAGCAATGTAGCTTGCCTCAAGCAGGACTTTTAAGGGCTGATAATATCTTCCATTTTACGTAATCAGTCTCGTATCATAGAATCTCTGTAGACCAGTTAGGGTTTCTAGTGACCATAATACTAGATGACAACTCCTTAAACCAAACCTTTCTCATTTTAAGAACAAGATGCCAGAAATTTGTTCTTTTTATTGATTTATTTTTAAGGTCACCGCGATGTTATGTACATCAATACTTACGGAGCAAAGACTTGTTAAGTGCTGTCGCACGTCAAAATCCGCGCAGCATCCAATGGTGATTTTTTGTTTGTTTTGCTGATTTGGCTCTTTAGAGTCGCCACCTAGTATTTTGGTCACTAGAAACCCTAACTGGTCTTTCAGAGATTCTAAGGCAAGGGACTGGTAGCGTAAAGGGAAGGTATTAGCACCCCTAGTACGCCCTACCTAAGGTAAGCTGCTTAGTGTTTGGTTTGCTCTATAATTGCTATGGTGTTGGTGTTTTCTAATCCTATCAATTTTCCTAGGTTTGATTCAAATAAAATTTATTTGGATAGAAATCCAAGGAGATTCCATGTGCTTTGAAAGCTCATTTTTTCCTTAGTATTTCAAGAGTTTGCGACTCGTAAATTGCAAGAAGGAAGGACAAAGATTTAGAAATCTAAGAAAATTCAGAGTGCTTTAAAAGCCTCCTTTTCCCTTAGTATTTCATACTTTCACGGCTCGTAAACCGTGGAGTCAAAATTTGAAATTTTGAAATGTCCTCGATTATAATCAAGGATTTTTTTCAAGGATTGTGCAGATTTATTATTCCTAATAATATTTTGGATATTCACAGATTTATTATTCCTAGAAAATTATTTTGGATATTTACCACTCCGGGTTTCTTTATCCAAATATTAACAGTGAATAATAACAAATTATTCCCAATAATATTTTGGATATTCGTCCTTTAAGGATTTCTTTATCCAAACATTAGCGGTGAATAATAGATGAATTCCCCCCAAAATAAGATTTTTATATTTTTTGGAATATTGGCCAATACCCTTTGGAGTTTTACAAACATGTTGTAAAATCCAGAAATGCAAGAAAACAAATTTTTTTTGTTTAAGAAATCCATGCGAAAACACATTTTCAAAACTTCTAATACTTTTTGTATATATATATATATAAAAGAGCGTTCAAAACATGTTAGGGTATTGGCCGTATGCAACACACAAGTAAACAAAATTTCCTCTATCTGTATATTTGTCACATTGCGTCGAAACCGAGTATTTTAAATACGAGATTTTTATTTTTTACAATACAAAAGAAAAACCAGACCTTAAAATAAATAAGACAGAAAATCATAAATCTCCTTTTCTTTTGAAACAGTCTCAAAAACATGGTATCAAAACGTGCTCTCTTTTTCATAGATTTCTATTTTTACAATACAAAAAAAAAACACAAAAAAAAATAAATACACTACCTTGCCCGGTTACTGTTCAAGTGAATTAAATTTCACTTGAACAGTAACAAATGCAACTCGGAATGCATGCAAAAGCTGGGAATAAAAGACAGCTTACCTGGTCTGCTGGTGATGCCCTTTTTTCAGTCCTCCGTTGCCTGCATTCGTCTGGCGTTCTCCTGTGTTGCTTGCCTCTTTCTCCTTTCTTCTCCATGTTTTCTTCTCTTCTCTTTCCCTTCTTCTCTGTTCTGCTTTCCTTTTCTTGAAAGTTGGTGCTAAGACGGACGAAGATGACAGTTGCTGAAGCTTCTGCGCTCAGCCAATGGTTGCTACTTCTCGGGACAGCGAAACAGATAGGCCACGCCGGTTTTGGTCTCTGTTCGTTTTCTCTCCTTCTGCTAATGCTTTCTCTTGAGATGACGAAGATGATGACGATGAAGGCGTGTTGTGCTGGTGGAGTTGTCGCCCTTGCCTCTGTGTTTTTCCTTACTTTCGACAGTATCCTTCTTATGGCTTTCTCTGCCTTGCCTCTCTCTCGTTTCTTCTTGTCTTTCTTTTCTCGTTTTTCTCTATTCTCTCCTCTCTTTTCTGCCTCTTTTTTCCTTTTTTCTTTTCACGGTAACAAACAGAAACTCCTTCTGTTCTCTATGTTTTTTACTCCCTGCCTCTCTTGCGTTTTTTCTTCTGTCTTTGGCTGTTTCTTTCTGCTCTTTTCTCTTCGTTTTCTCTTCTTTTTGTGCTCTTTTTTTGCTGTTGTCTTCCTCCTTTCTTTAGGTCAGCAAAGGTATAGTATATATAGTCTATACACAGCTCTTATTAGGAAAGATTCAATGCATTAATCTAGGATGCAAATTCCAGCTGATTTGCAGTCAAATAATACAAATGAGAAAACTACAATATTCTCATTGATTATGTGTTGATTCTAGTGATTTCTTTCCAGCATTAACACATCATCCTAGCCATCTATGTTAGGGATAAAATCCCAGCCATTAGATGATGGTGAGGTTATTCTCTTTATGGCATTTTGCAGCTGTCAAAGGCTGTTGTCTCCTATGAATTATAGTTGCACAAAAACATGATTTTCCTCATTTGGTATGGTAGAAATCCCGTCATTTATGATGATCTAACCCCCCTCTCCAGCTTTCAATATCCTTCTTCAATTCAATCCCTCATTTTAACACTTTTCGATTCAATCCTTGGTCCAAAAAAAATCCTTCGAATCAGTCCCGCGAACTTGGGCTATATCCTTCCCACGACAGAAATTTTTTGCCCTCATCTTGGATATTCAAATGGGAATATCTTGAGCTTCTGATATTGAAATCAAGTGATTCAAAAGCCCAAACTCATCTACGCGTCTAGGAATAAAACTTTGATGAGGAGTTGAAGTGAGATAAAATCTTTTTACAGAACAAAATCTAGCAGTAATTTGGTTGGTCAAAAGGGATCTCCAGGTCTAACTCAAAAACTAACGAATGTCGAGAATCCTGATATGACTGAGAGTATAAACTGAGAACAAAAATCACAAAAACTAGGCCAAAAATAGAGTTTTTCTAGTGCAGACTCAAGTCAATATCCTTCTCGCAGCAGAATTCTCTGCCTTCACGTTAGATATTCAAATGGGAATACCTTAAGCTTCTGGTATCGAAATCAAGCGATCCAAAAGCCCAAATTCATCTATGCGTCTAGGACTACAACTTTGATGAGGGAGTCGAAGTGAAATAAAATCATTTTATAAAATAGAATTTGCCAGTAATCTAGTTGGTAAAAAAGGTTCTTGATCTGACAATGCTGAGCATCCAAATCTGACTAAAAATCTGCTCTAAGAACAATGATCCCTAGGACTTAATAAAGGTGTACGCCAATTTTTTAACATGTAATAAGTGACAGAATATACTTAGGATGGTTAGATAAGGTACGAAACTGAGTCAGAATCAGAGCCTAAATTGGAACAACAACAAAAAAAAATTGCGACAGCAGCAGAACCATTTTTTTTTTAGTGCAAATTCTGAGGGATTTATTCAACCTTAAAGACCAGATAAAAAGGAACGAATTTAGCATTATGACGACTCTTGATCAACCTAAGAAAACCTGATGATTGTGGTAGTAAAGGGGAAGGCTAAAAAGAGCAAAAACAGCTCAAACAAGGTTTTGAAAACAAAACAACAATATTTCTTTCTGTGCTTTTGTCAATCTTCTGGCGAATATAAGTTAAACTCCTACATTCTCTTCAAAAGAGGTATACACCGTCTCCAGCACGTGGGGTCCAAAATTGAGTAACAACAACTGCTTTGTAGAGTAAGTTTGTAAAGATAAACAAAATGTTCTTCTAAAACTGATCTTCTCAAAACTTTTAGCTTAGTTGATCTGAAACTCTATCTTTGCAGCAATCCCGATCAAAACTATGTACAACTTGGTTTGTAACAGCCTCGCCCAACCTGCTGTATATTATTTGCTTTGGGCCTTTTGCCCTCACGATTTTGTTCCTGGTGACGCGAGCTGATTAGTACTTAAAAGTGCATATTTATCAAGGTTTTATATCATCATTTTGCACTTAAAGTATCAATAACTCCTTAACTAAAGCATGTTTTATAATAACAAGTCTAATACTATAAAATGCCCTAATATATGTTAAATGTTCATCTTAAATGCAGGCCTATCACATAAATCAAAGGATTGATTGATGAATTCAACTACTGAAATTTGCGAAGATAAAGAGAGGGTGAAACTTAGAAAAGAGATGTCAGTCCAAACTGGAACACTGTTTGGTAATTGGGTCATATCTTGAGTTCTAGATGTCCAAATGACCTAATAATTTTACACGGATTCAGTAAGACATAGGCCTACAACTTTCATGTTTTCATCAAGATCTAAGAAGGCCGTTTTCAAGTCCAAATTATAGCAACAACGGAGAAGTCCGAATCTGTCCTGCAACCCGAACACTGTTTAGTGTTTGGCCCATATCTGGAGTTCTAAAAGTCCAAATCACCTCCATTTGTTTTCCTGGAAAGAGGGTTCAATTTCCTACAACTTTCATGTTTTCAAGTGGGCCCATTTCTGATGCTAGCATTTTCGTTTTATTCAGACAAGAATATAAGGATTTTCACAAAGTCAAGAGTTGGCCACCCACTCAACAATTAGTCATCAAATCAATAATTCTGAATTTTAGCCTATAAAAGGAGGCATTTGCCATGTATTTAGTAGCTTGATTGTTCAGATCAAGTTCATGCTCTTTATTTCTCTCTTTTTATTTTTTTGTAATTCTTAAGTTTTGCTTTCATTAATATCTTGTTTATGCTTTTTATTTCCTTTCCTTTACTTAGTTAACTTGTATTTTCTTTATGTTCTTGTTTTGTTTATTTATGTTTCTCTTCTTCATTATGTTTAGCTAAGTTCATTATGTCAAGGTGAAAAGGTTACATTAATGGTGTAAGAATAAGTATGGTATAAACTCAACATGGACCTTAATGTTTAATATTAACATGTCTTATCTTTTTATCTTACTAATTCTTAATACCTTGCTTGTTAAATGGTTAATCTAGATTTGTTTTGTATAACACTTGGTACAACAAATGCTTGGCACTCTCATAGCCCAACCGTATGGTATTACCTACACCTGGGCTATGAAAGAAACTTGATTTGTTGTTAACATCAGTTAACATCATGAATTCCTGACAATATTTAAAAGTTTGGTGTTATGTAAATAAGATAATTAATATGATCATGTTAATAATTTATAATGAGCTATTAATGAGAAATCATCCGATTGGAACCTCCTTTGTGTGTGGTTTTCAATTCAATAATAAGAGTTTATATTATACTTGTTTGAAATACTATTAGTGGATCCTCTAACCTTGACATTTGTTTTTATCATTATTTAATCCTTACTTTAATCTTCCATCTAAAAGTTCTCATTAATTTCTTCATCCTCTTCTTTTTATTATTAGTACCACCACTACTACTACTACTACTACTACTACTACTATTACTATTACTATTACTATTACTATTACTATTACTATTAATATTACTATTATTAGTATTATTATTATTATTATTAGTATTATTATTATTATTTACATTCTGTTTATATTATATAATTTATCTCTTTGATCTTTTCATAAACTCAGTATATAGGCTGGAAACTTGTGACCCGATCTTTTAGATCATTCTCAAGTATAACAACGCCACGTACTGAGTATTATTGTTGTTGTTGTTGTTGTTGTTGTTGTTGTTGTTGTTGTTGTTGTTGTTGTTGTTGTTATTATTGTTGTTATTGTTGTTATTATTATTGTTGTTGTTGTTGTTGTCTTATTATTTATAATTTATACAAGTAACCTCTCTATGGTTCGACCTCGATCTTGCCGGGTTATTTATTACTTCGACACTCCTGCACTTGGGAGAATACATCAATTTTTTGGTCGTGTCATGTTTTTGGCGTCGTTGCCGGGGAGGTAAATTCTTGTATAAATTATAGTATTTATTTTATTTTTTCTAAACTTTGTTTCTTTTGTTTTGTTTCTTTTTGTTTTTCTTTTCTTCTTCCTTTTCTTCTCTTTCTACACGTGCATGAGAGTTTGGTCACGTACATTAAATGATAAACTTTGTAAAGTATACTCATCTTTTTTAGAAAACATGGCCGAAGAGGATAATCAATCACTTTATAATGAGAATAATGAGAATAATCGGGTTAGAACACTTAGAGACTACATGAATCCAACAAGAACAATTGTGTGATCATGTATATTTTTTCCTCCTGATGCATCTCATTTTAATTTTAAGCCAGACATTATTCAACTTTTACCTTCTTTTCATGGTTTAGATCTAGAAAAACCATACTTGCATTTGAGAGAATTTGAGGAAGTTTGTAACACTTATAATGACTCAAATTGTAGCATGAACACCATCAGATTAAAGCTTTTTCCTTTTTCTTTAAAAGATAAAGCCAAAACATGACTACAAAATTTGAGACCAGGATCCATTCGTGCTTGGGATGAAATGCAACAACAATTTTTAAAGAAGTTTTTTTTATCTCACAGAACAAACTCTTTCAAAAGACAAATCACCACTTTCACTCAAAAACCAGGAGAAACATTTTACCAATGTTGGGATAGGTATCGAGACTTGATTAATACTTGCCCTCATCATGGTTTTGAAACATGGAGATTGGTTTCATATTTTTATAAAGAATTAACACCTAAAGATAGACAAATGGTGGAATCGATGTGCAATGAAACTTTTGAAGAGAAAGACCCTGATGAAGCAATGGAGTACCTAGACTTGCTAGCTGAAAATGCTCAAAATTGGGACACTACGGGCACTTATGAGGCACCAGGTAAAACTCAACCTCGTACATCTAGTGGAGGTATGTACAACCTTAGGGAAAATCATGACCTCCAAGCCAAATTTGCATCTTTAGCTAGAAAAGTTAAAGCATTAAAATTAAAAAAAATGTGGTCAATTAAAATCTATTCAAGAAATTGTATGTCAAATATGTGAAACAAATGAACATGCAACTAATGACTGTCCAACTTTGCCTTCTTTTAAGGAATGCCTCCATGAACGAGCCCATGCGTTAAACAATTTCCAAAGGACCAATCATAACCTATACTCACAAACATACAACCCTAGTTTGAGAAATCACCTAAATTTGAGTTGGAAGAGTGATAACAATAATGCACAAACATCACAGCCACCGTTTCAAGCACACCATAATTCTCATGGATATGCACCTCATTATGCTCTATCTTCTAGAAGAAATCTTGAGGAAACATTGCATTCATTCATTAAAAAGCAAGAGATAATCAACACTCAACTTGCTCAAAGCATGATAGGTTTTAAAGATGCTCTTGCAAAATTCACATCTACTCTCAGTTTTCAAGAGAACGGTAAGTTTCCATCTCAACCACATCAAAATCCAAAGGAGCAAAACAATGCAAATGCAAGTAGTTCCAGAAGCCAACACATGGATCAAGTCAAATCAGTCATCACTCTTCGCAGTGGTAAGGTTATTGAAAAACCCACTCTTGAACCTTATGAGAAAGATGAAGAGTCAATCTCCGAGGGTAAGGAAGGGGTTGAATTTGAACATTGTAAAGAAGAGGCTAATTCCCTGCCAACACTTCCATTTCCTCATGCCATGACCAAACAGGAAGCAATCGAAGATGAAAAAGGCACCGAAAATGTTGTCACGGATCATTTGTCAAAATTGACAATAGATTCGACATCCGACATCACACTAATTGATTATTACTTTCTTGATGAATCTTTACTTTCTCTTAGTTTAATGCCTTGGTTTGCTAAAAATAACAATTTTCTTGCTTCAGGATTTTTGCCAGCTCATTTGGATAACCAAGACAAAGGAAAGTTTTTGAGCGATGTGCAAAACCTTTATTGGGATGACACTTACTTGTTCAAATATTGTCCTGATCAAATATTTCAAAGATGCATTCCCGACAATGAGGTAAGTAGTGTCATTAAATTTTTTCACTCTGAGGTATGTGGGGATCATTTCTTGTAAAAAAAGACGACTGCAAAAATCTTACAAAGTGAATTTAATTGGCCCATCATGTTCAAGCACTTATATGCATTCTGCAAAACCTGTGAAAATTATCAAAAGGTGGGATTTATTTCAAAGCATAGAGAGTCTTTAGATAATCTTCTGTTGACTCTTAAGTCTCATCATAGTGGAGATGTGCATCGTACAGTTCATGATTTATGGCTCCATTTTCATAAAGAACATGCTCATCATAGTCTTGGAAATCTGACTAAAAACAAAAAGACCCTGTTTGCCATTTTTTAAGAAAACTGGATGGGAAGCCTATCCTCGACTCATAGAGGGCGTTTAAGCCGTTCTTGGACGTAAAACCAAGGGAATATGTGAGCCACAATCACAACTACTTGTACATACACTTTTTTTTTTTAAAAAAAAAAAAGAAGAAGAAAGAGAGAGAGACTCTAGCTAGCTTCCATATAGCTGATATGATTGCATTTCCTTTTTCTCATCTATAAAAGCTTCTTCTTCTTCCCTTCATTTATACTCAACCCATACATTCTACAAGTATAGACAGTTCTTGAAATGGCAGGATCCTCAGCTCTTAAAATAAAAAATATTTGTGTTTTTTGTGGATCTAGTCCTGGGAAAGAAAAAGAGTTTATAGAATCCGCAAATCATCTTGGTCAGATACTAGTTGAGAGAAAGATTCATTTAGTATATGGGGGAGGCAGCCTTGGGTTAATGGGGAGTGTGTCAACAGCTGCATTCTTAGGAGACAGTCAAGGTTTGGGGGTCATCCCCAAAGCTTTAGCAAAAAGGGATATCATTGGAAAAACAATTGGAGAGGAACTACAGGTCTCCACAATATCTGATCGAATGAATACAATGTTTAACCATGCTAACACCTTCATTGCCTTACCAGGTGGTCTGGGCACATTGGAAGAGATCTTTCATATTTCCTCTTAGGCCCAACTGCACATTCACAATAAACCCATAAGTCTGTTAAATGTGAATGGTTTTTATGATAATTTGTTATCTTTTCTTGATCAAGCTGTGGAACAACAATTTCTAACATCTTCGGCACGACAAATCATAATCTCTACTGCTACTACTGAACAATTGATTGACCAACTACAATCTTTCATCCCTATAATTGATCCCTCCATGAGTCGCATAAATTGGTCAACTACGGAAAGCCGTAAAAAGCTTAATTGGATTTGAGTCTTCGTTTGTGAAACCTTGTGTCTTTTGGTTTTGTTAATAGCACATTATTTTGTTTTATTATTTCTTATATTTGTTTAAATGTGTTTCAGGTTTGTCAGTGTTCGTTGTTTCAGGTGATGTCTTTTATACTCCATCTTTCTACCTTAGGACATTGAGGACAATGTCTCATTTTGGTTGGGGGGAAAGGGTAGTAGTTGATATTTAAAAAAAAAAAACTAACTATGTTTTCTATTTCATAAACTATTTGCAAAACTGTTGTTACTAGGATGACAAAGTAAAAGGAGTTCTTTTGTTAAAGGGACTCTTGAGACGCATCTTAGTAGACATTCTTAACAAGGTCTATCATAATACTTCTTGAAATATTCAGGTTTACAAACTCTCGTATTGTTATCACTTGATTCTGCTCATATGCTCATTTAACAAGTATTTTTCAATCTTTAATTTCACACACACACTTTAACATATGATTATGGGTTGCACATTGGATTATTACATTATTTATGTTCTTTTATTAAAGGTACCAACTAAGGGAAAGAGATTGTATATAATTTGCAAAAAAAAAAAAACAAATAATAAATAAAAATGTAGATAATTTTGGTTTCGTAGCCTCCCTAACCTAAGCAATTAAGCCTGAAGGGGTGTTTTAACACTTAATACCCTAAAGTCGACTGACTTGGGAGCTATTGGCCCAACGCTTGTTACATGGGTTGAGGAGAAAAGCTTAAGGGAATCAAACATTGCACTATCTACATATCAGTATCTGCAACCCGAGTTACTAAGCTCGTAGGGGTGTCTCAACACCTAATGCCCTAAGACCAACTGGTTTGGGATTCATTAGCCGAAAGCTCGTTACATGGGTTAAAGATGCATTGTGTTGTATATGTATATAAATAAAAAAACAAAAAAAACAAAAAAAAAAACAAAAAAAAAACAAAAAAAAACAAAAAGAAATAAATAAATAATAATCCCAACCCAAGGAAGTTAACCTTAACATTAGAACATAATATTGTTTTCTTCCAACAAAAGTCTCATCATCTATGTTTTCATACATTGAGCACATAAAAAGAAGGTTTATTAATATCTTATTTAAGATATATGAAGCAGGAATATATCTTGTTTATTTCTTGTTTAAGATGTATGTGTATATAAATAAAAAAATAAAAAAACAAAAAGAAATAAATAAATAATAATCCCAACCAACGAAGTTAACCTTAACATTAGAACATAATATTGTTTTCTTCCAACAAAGGCCCCATCATCTATGTTTTCATACATTGAGCACATAAAAAGAAGGTTTATTAATATCTTGTTTAACATATATGAAGTAGGAATATAAATTTAATGTGAGTTTGTTTATCTGGATAGATTAATGGAAGTTGAATGATGAATGCCTTGCTTTATGGAATTTACAAATTGTTTTTCTATTTTAACGCTTTGATTACTAGGGACTAGTAATAAGCTGGTTGGGGGGTGTGATTAGTACTTAAAAGTTCATATTTATCAAGGTTTTATATCATCATTTTGCACTTAAAGTATCAATAACTCCTTAACTAAAGCATGTTTTATAATAACAAGTCTAATACTATAAAATGCCCTAATATATGGTAAATGTTCATCTTAAATGGAGGCTATCACATAAATCAAAGGACTGATTGATGAATTCAACTACTGAAATTTGCGAAGATAAAAAGAGGGTGAAACTTAGAAAAGAGATGTTGGTGCAGTCCAAACTGGAACACTGTTCGGTAATTGGGTCATATCTTGAGTTGTAGATGTCCAAATGACTTAAAACTTTTACACGGATTCAGTAAGACATAGGCCTACAACTTTCATGTTTTCATCAAGATCTAAGAAAGCCGTTTTCAAGTCCAAATTATAGCAACAATGGAGAAGTCCGAATCTGTCCTGCAACCCGAACACTGTTTAGTGTTTGGCCCATATCTGGAGTTCTAGAAGTCCAAATCACCTCCATTTGTTTTCCTGGAAAGAGGATTCAATTTCCTACAACTTTCATGTTTTCAAGTGGGCCCAGTTCTGATGCTAGCATTTTCGTTTTATTCAGACAAGAAGATAAGGATTTTCACAAAGTCAAGAGTTGGCCACCCACTCAACAATTAGTCATCAAATCAATAATTCCGAATTTTGGCCTATAAAAGGAGGCATTTGCCATGTATTTAGTAGCTTGATTGTTCAGATCAAGTTCATGCTCTTTATTTCTCTCTTTTTATTTTTTTGTAGTTCTTAAGTTTTGCTTTCATTAATATCTTGTTTATGCTTTTCATTTCCTTTCCTTTACTTAGTTAACTTGTATTTTCTTTATGTTCTTGTTTTGTTTATTTATGTTTCTCTTCTTCATTATGTTTAGCTAAGTTTATTATGTCAAGGTGAAAAGGTTACACTAATGGTGTAAGAATAAGTATGGTATAAACTCAACATGGACCTTAATGTTTAATATTAACATGTCTTATCTTTTTATCTTACTAACTCTTAATACCTTGCTTGTTAAATGGTTAATCTAGATTTGTTTTGTATAACACTTGGTACAACAAATGCTTGGCACTCTCATAGCCCAACCGTATGGTATTACCTACACCTGGGCTATGAAAGGAACTTGATTTGTTGTTAACATTAGTTAACATCATGAATTCCTGACAATATTTAAAAGTTTGGTGTTATGTAAATAAGATAATTAATATGATCATGTTAATAATTTATAATGAGCTATTAATGAGAAATCATCCGATTGGAACCTCCTTTGTGTGTGGTTTTCAATTGAATAATAAGAGTTTATACTATACTTGTTTGAAATATCATTGGTGGATCCTCTAACCTTGACATTTGTTTTTATTATTATTTAATCCTTACATTAATCTTCCATCTAAAATTTCTCATTAATTTCTTCCTCCTCTTCTTTTTATTATTATTAGTATTACTACTACTACTACTACTATTATTACTATTACTATTACTATTATTACTATTATTAGTATTAGTATTAGTATTATTATTAGTATTATTATTATTATTTACATTCTGTTTATAGTATATAATTTATCTCTTTGATCTTTTCATAAACTCAGTATATAGGCTGGAAACCTGTGACCCGATCTTTTAGATCATTCTCAGGTATAACAACACCACGTACTGAGTATTATTATTATTATTATTGCTATTGTTATTATTGTTGTTATTATTGTTGTTGTTGTTGTTGTCTTGTTATTTATAATTTACACAATTAACCTCTCTGTGGTTCGACCCCGATCTTGCCGGGTTATTTATTACTTCGACACTCCTGCACTTGGGAGAAGACATCAATCTTTTGGTCGTGTCACGAGCCCATCACTGAGCCTAGCCCCCCAAAACGCATACAACAAGTTAGCAACCAGCACTACTAACAAGGCTAGCAACTAACTCCTCACTCATCGATGTGGGATCTTACAATCCACCCCCCGTCGGCACCATCGAACAGCCAGTGAGGTCGGCTCTGATACCAAATGTAACAGCCCAGCCCAACCTACTATATATTGTCCACTTTGGGCCTTCCGCCCTCACGGTTTTTTTCCTGGTGACGTGAGCCTGATGCCCCAAAATGCGTACAACAAGTTAGCAACCAACACTATTAATAAGACCAGCAACTAACTTCTCACCTGCTGATGTGGGATCTTACATGGTTATTATGAGATCTCGATATGGCGATCCTCTAAATTCTGTCTTTGTTTGGGTTAATCTGAAATCCCATCTAACGATTCCCTTTAATCATAACCTAAAAAATATTATTCCTGATAGCAGGGTTTGAACTTTTTTCTTTCTTTTGAGAATTTCTTAATGGTCTGATTCTTCTCACTTTTTCTTCCAATGCTAAGATAATACTGGTGGCTCGGTCAACCTGAGATCTCATCTAGCGATATCCTTTAACCAGAACCAAAGAAATATGTGTTTGCGGTAGGGTTAATCTGAGATCCCATCTAACGATTCTCTTTAACCAGAATCAAAATTTATGTGTAGCTCGATCAACTTGAAATTCTATTTGGCAATTCCCTTTAACCAAAGCTAAAATCGGTGTTGCAACTTCGTCAACCTGAGATCCTATCTGCTACCTCCATTTTAATTAGAGATATTTATTTTAAATATTAATATTGACATATATTTTATATATTCATGTATACAAAAATATTTTCCTTACGGAAAGTTATGTCTTTTTACACTAGGTACCTAGAAGTTTTTAAAATAAGACAATAATTTTAATAATTACTAATAAGCTCCTTTCAATATATTTAATTGTTTGGTAGATTTATGGGCATTTTTATCAAATCAAATATTTCAAAAACATAGTTTATGCTTTTACATATAATTACTAGTAAATGAAATTTTTTGTTTATAAAATAACTTTTGTAACTTTTTTTTCTTAAATTGATGGAATATGTTTTTCCTATTGGTAATGACAATATATAAATATATATGCACTTGACTAAGTAATTGATACAATATAATAAACTTTAATCTATTGTTAATTTTTTTGTTTATATGATGTTTTCAATTTTAATATGTAATATTCATCTATATTCATATTAAGTTGCTGAGTTTTTTTTTCATCTACTTGACTATCGTGTTTTTTCAATTTTAAAACGTGTTTTCTTCAGTTATCTGTCATTTTCACATTTATATATTTACAGCTATTATGTTAAAATTTATTTATTAATTATCATTATCATATTGTTGTTTACGATAGATGACAAATAGATATATATTAGAGAAACTGGATTAATTTAATTTTTAGAAATTATATTAATATTTTAGTTTCTTTTTAATTAGAGATGATATTTTCTTATCTCTTAGTATTGGCATATATTTTGTTTTGTCATATAAAAAAATATTTTTTTCTTGTATAATGTAAGTCTCTTTTAGTTTTAACATGTATAATGTTTTAAGATAAGATAATATGTTTAATAGTTACCAATAAAATCCTTTCATTACATGTAATGATTAACAAAACTTAAGGATATTTTTATCATATAAAATGTTTCCTCACGAAGTTCATGTTTTAATAATAATAATAATAATAATAATAATAATGATATTTTTTATATAAAAACCCTCGAATAACCCCCCCCCCCCTTTTTTTTAATGATGAAGCTAGCTTTCACTAGCTGTTTTTTGTGTGCGTATGAATCAAGATAGGCGAGAAAATAAAAGGTCAAGAACCATTTGAAGGTAAACTAATTATTTTTATTTATAGGTGTCTTGAATGCGTTGCGTTAGTAATTTACTATCCTATTTGTTGTTTAATTTCATGTCTATATCGATCTAAAACTAATTATATTCTAATTGTCATAACTTATTTTTTGAACTCCAAAATTATTTGCAGAAAATTAAAACCAAAAAATATTTTTGAGACGCAAGGAAATAAGACTAAAACCATAGAAGATCAAAAAGCTGAAAGAACAACTAGATTGAGATATTTTGATAAGATAAGCTGAAGGAAAACTTGATTTGAAGCAAAAGTTTAAGTTTTATATCATATGTCATAATCCATTTTTGGATTACTTCCTTAAATTTACAATTTTTTTCATTTTTTAAATAAAATTCAAAATAAAAGAGACTGACAATGTAGAAAAAGCTGGCTAGGAAAGGATTTTAAATATGCATAAAATCAAGCTGCAATTTTGAATGAAGTTGTAAGCCTGATTGTACATTGTTGTGCTTAAAATTGAAAAGCCAATGTTTATTCAAGATCAAATTAAATGATTATGGACTAATCTACATAAAAATTAATTCCAAAGATATAATTTTATTTTGAATAGGCTAATTTGATTTAATCATTGATCAAATTAAAAGTTTAATTATATTTCAAAATTAATTTGGGTCCAATTAAAGTATTTAATTAGGTACAAAGACTTAATTATAGTTTAAATGAGTCAAATTAATTTTATTAGGGACTTAATTGGGGAAACATTAAGTTTAGGAGCACGATTTGGGCTTAATTAAAAAGATTGAAATTTTAGAGGACCAAAATTTAATTTTTATAAAGTTAAATGGTTCAAATCAAGGTTAGAATCGCAAGAAAAACAAAGTTTTGGGGTCAATTGGGGGCTAAATTAAAAAAATTCATAGCCAATAACCATCTTGAAAAAGACGCCAAACTCTAGGGACAAAATTGAATGAAATCAAGGGTGAAATTGAAGAGATTTGAAAGTTTAATGGTCAATTAAGGGCTAAATTAAAGAAATGCAAGACCAATGACTAATGTGAAAAAGGGTGCTAGAGTTGGGGTTGATATTGAAGTTCGGCAGAGACAAAATTGCATACAATTAGATGTTTGAAGCCAATTAGGGACATAATTGAGAGAAATCACAAATCTAAGGACTAAATTGAACTTTACCAAAACAACATTGTTTTGGTTATTTTTCATATTCTTTTTCATTTTGCTTGAAAAGACTGCTCAAGGGGCTACATTTCAGGAGCATTTAATGTTTTATCTTTCCATCAAATTTAACAAAACTTGCACGAAAATTATGGTCTAACATTTGACTACACCTCTGTATGGTTTTTTCTAGTTGATTAACACCACAATGGTCATGACACCAGTCCAAAGAGGCCAGCTCAAATAGCCTTCAACTGTCAAACCTAACAAATCATGATTACAACTTTGAACCAACGATTGAGATCATTCTAGTTCTAATTAAGGGCCAAGATTTTGACACTAATAAAGACAAAATGTCCCTCTTCCACCCCCTATACATAGGACTGGATTCCATATCCTAAGCATAAGGAAATTGAAGGCCAAAGTTGAGGAAAAATCAGCCTTTCCCCTGTTTTTTTTGCCATTATCATCTTCATCATCTCTCCTCACCGCCTCTTCAGCCACCATAAACCTCAGAACCATTATAAACAACTACAACAAAACCTCCTCCATCAACCCATCTCCTCGCTGACAACAGGAACCATCATAGCCAATCTCTCCTTCTTCCTTTCCACCAAAGGTTTTTTTTGCACCGCCAGCTCTTCCACTAATGTCTCCTGAGCAACCAACTAGACCTCTTCATCACGATGACCCCCACACGAGGTAACCTCCCCCCTCCTTTCTTCTTCTTCTTCTTCTTCTCCTCTTCCTCATCCTCCAGCTTGCCTAACCACTACATGCAATTCTGCTTGCAATGAAAATAATTAACATGGTCAATAAGTCAGACCAGCAAACATGTAGGCCCCCTGGTTGACCTGTTTCAGCCTAACAGATATGGTTAGGCCTGATCCAACCCAATGTAAAAGAGAGAGATAGAGGGGGGTTAGGTTTGTTGGGTCGCCTATCAGCCCAACCATGCCCTGTTGGGCCAGGCCCATATAATAATATATTAAATAAATAATATAAAATATTAATATAAAAAGAAAACAAAAAATCCAAAAATCTCAAAAACTCCTTTCAAAAATCTTTTGTGACTTTCTCGCATATGTTTTCTACCAATTGTTATCAATATCAGGTCATAGATTTACACTATAAGATACAAACCTGATACAAAATACCTGCTTTTCTTCAAAATTTCCAAAAACAAAAACCCTATTTCAAAAACAAAAAAAATATTTTCATCCATACAACCAAATCCTAAACGTTTTCCAAATATATTTTTATGGAAAAAAAATGTATCCTTCTAATGTTTTTAAATGCAAAAATGGATATCGTTACTAGTTTATGATTATGTGTTAGGGTTCGGTCAAATATAAAAAATCCTTCACTAATTATTTTGTTCACTTTATATTTAAAGTGTTAGGATTTAGCTGTATAATTTAATATTTGGGGGTATAAAATTACATTGTAAAGTATACCCTCAGGTATTGAAGATACAAAGTGCAAAATAAATCCAAAATACTCTATTAGAGATGCCTTGTCTTGTTGGACTAAGCTTTACTTGTTTGATTGTTTGCCTACGTATTTTTATTAGTTTGTTTAATTTAATTTTAGCACGTATTTTTTACTACTTTAGCATTTTTACTTCCAGTTCATGTATAAGTACATCGGGTTTAGATTATTGCCTTTATGTATTTTAATTTTGTGAATAAATCCAATTATAAGTTAGGTAGGGAGTAATGGTTTGTCTCATGACTTTCAATCATGGTTCAGATTCGTGAAACATCAACCAATGAGCTGAATGTTTACTCGATAATGGTCGTCACACCATGCCCCAACCATTTCTTATAAACCCTTATACTGCCTTTATATAAAGTGGTCACTAGGCAGTTTATAAATCTTTTGAAGACTAGGTAGAAAACTTACCTCTCATTTAATGACCTAAAACATACCTTTATAGTATAAGCTCCTTAATAATTCACTTTGCAAACTCGATTAAAGTCCTAAACTTTACAGGATTTTTTAGCTAAGACTATAACTTCTATCATAACCCAATTTTTTATTCTAAAAAGAATGAATGAATGAAAAATAATTTGAAAATTGAGTCAAGACAACACAAATTGAAAGTTTGAGAACTAATAAGGATGAATTATAAATGTTGGAGTCAATTTGGTCAAAAAATGAAAGAATTAATAAGTTTATGGGCTTAATTAAACTTTGATTTAATTAATTAATGCAATCAAGGGCTTAATTGAAAAAAATACTAAAGTATAGGGGTAATTTTGAAAGAATTAAAAGTTGAAGAGCCAATTAAGGATTGAATTGGAAACCAAGGACTATTTTGTAAATGGCACCAAAATCCAGGGGCAAAAAAAAAAAAAGGATTTTCTTAGGGCTCAATTGCTAAATGTCAGAAGTTCAGGGGTAAAATTGAAAATAGCCATTTCCATGGATAAAACAGCGCCGTTTTAAATAACTGTTCATAGTCTTCATTCCATTGATTCAGCAGAAACTTGTCGTGGGTCACGTCTTCTACCAGCTGCCTGCTATCCCTCACCCACACGATGTATCTCTAAATTCCAGAATGGGTGAAGCAATGACAGGGCTTTTAGCCCCCGACTTTTCCTCAAACAAGGGCGGACATGCAGGTCGCGCATGATCATGCATTCTCTGGCTTTATAAAAGCCAGAGAGGGGAGACCAGAGAGGGGAGGAACAACACAGCGACAACAAAAAGAAAACACACAGACCGGGAGAAAAATACGGAAAGAACAGAAAAGCAGAGAGAAGACAGACAGAGCAAAATGAGAGGAAGAGAGAATTGACGGGAGAAACAGTAACAGAGAGACCAAAAGAAGAAAAGGCAGAAAGCAGAAAGGAGGCCAAAAACAGAAGCTTCGCCCAGCAACAAGCACTTGTGGATTCTCGTCCAAATCGCCTGCAAACTAAGTAAGCCGTTCTCGTTCCCTCCCTGCCTTTTTAATTACCTTGCAAGCATGCGTGCACTGTTTACACGTACGGCAGCAAGTTAAAAAAAATAAAAAAACAGAGAGAGAAGCCAGGTTAACGGGGTAGGCAAGTAACCAGGCTGGGCTACTGGGTCTATGGCTGGGCTGGATCCAGCCCAGATATCTTCTATTTTTTTATAAAAAATGGAGGGGTTGGGCCTTAGGCCCAGTCAACCCAATCTCCTTTTGGTTAAGGATGTTTTTAGTAAAATAATTTTTTTATATTTTTTTATATTTTATTACTATTTTTTCTTTAATATTGGCTAAATGAACCTCTTTTTTATATTAGAAAAATTCAAAAAAATTTGAGGATTTTCGTTGATTTATTTAGATGTCCCTCTTGTTTTTTTTTTTTTGAATTTGTTGTACAATTGATTTGTGGGTTATTTTACTACAAAAATGTGAAACTGATACACAATATATGTCCACCTTTCTTTTTTCAAAAAAAAAAAAAGTTTTTTTTCTTTTTTAAAATCCAAATTTTATGAATTTATTCATTAGCACCAGAGCT
This sequence comes from Populus alba, assembly GCF_005239225.2. Classification (NCBI taxonomy): domain Eukaryota; kingdom Viridiplantae; phylum Streptophyta; class Magnoliopsida; order Malpighiales; family Salicaceae; genus Populus; species Populus alba. The sequence goes on along the minus strand of NC_133300.1, from coordinate 3,661,231 downwards.
AGAAATACCATACTATTTTGGTTACATGATATTTACTAACGCTAGAGTTAAAAATATTCATATGTGAATATTCATTAACGACAGAGTTAGAAATATTATAGGAAAACCATAAAAATATAACAACAACAAACTTTCAGCAATTTAAGACAAGACTAATCATGCAAACTATCTCAGGTAGAACGCTTAAGAGATGATAGTATCTTTTATTTCACATAATTAGTCTCATATCATAAAATATATATTGACCAGTTAGGGTTTATAGTGATTATAATACTAGCTCACAAACATTTTGTTATCCAAAAACAAGATGACCGAAATTTGTTTCTTACAAAATTAATTTAGGTCGTTTATTTAAAGAGAACCTGGGGGTTGGTTAAGTATTTAAAGAGGTTAATTATTTGGTTGAGCTCGACGTTATCAGAAGTGACTAGGGGCAATCTATTTTAGTGCACAACGAGGAGTAGCAGAAGGAGTTTTTAATTAGCCCTAATTACTCAATATGAAGGAATGACAACTTATCCAAGATGCTCTGAGGAACGAAAGAGCAAAGCTAGATGCAAGATAGTCATCTATCGCTATAAATCTCAAATGAAAAGGGGTTAGTAATAAGAAGGAGCTGCAAAAGAAGTTGGATAATGTAACACCCCCATTCTCTGGAGGATGTTAAATACAAAAATACTACAATTTAACATTTTCAACCGATTATGAGTTTTTGTATCTTCTTATCATGATATTTGTTTTTTGTATTTTTTTTTTTATATATATATACACACATAATATAAAAAATTATGAGGGTTTCTTTATAAGTGAACATATCAATTTATCGACTATCTCATTCAATGTACAATCATTGTCACCACATAGACGATTCGTCTTAGAATATATTCATATCATCTTAACCACTAATCAATCCCAAAGATCTTTACATTCCACTCTCTTCTCCACCAATTCTCTACCGTGACAATCTCATAGCTCTACATATGCATGATAGTTAATTCAGTGTTTCATACTCGCAGCAACACATTGATTTGGAATATCATTGACAATCCAGCGTTTCATACTACTTTAAGGGCAAAATTTGCCTGATCATAACAGGAGCAGAACCCGACAACCTAACATGATTTACGGGAGTAACTTGAGTGACAAGGGGACCAAAAAAAAATTGGGGTGACAAGGATGAACACTCCCACAAATCATCCTGTGTTAATGAAGAGATGTTGACTGATGAAGGAGTCCTAATGGCAATAAACTGACCTCAAGATGTTAATTCATGATAACAAGAAAGTCACAATATAGAACAACATATCATGGAATCACGTTATTTAATGTTCAAATTGGTCAAAGTAGCAGCCCCATACAACACCTTTGTCCTTCAATTTTTCTTTAAAAGGCCAGCACACAGGGCACAAGTACAGACTCAATTTTAGGACAATACAACAAGAATTTGCGACAATATTATTAGTTCAGAACTACATAAACCCAAAATTTAACAACAATTCTTTGTGGAAATTAATTTTATGAGGAAGTTAACAATAACAATATTCCAATCAATCATTACGTAGAAGTAATAAAACTAAGCAAGAGAAAATCTTACAAGAATGATTTTATAGTCTGTATCAAAGTGAGGATCAGCAGGATAGCTGCTGCAACAGTTGCCGTACCTCTCCAAATATTGGGGAAATATATAAGTTTCAAGGTTGCTTTCATATGGTTAAAGCGGCTCTCATAGTGGGCATTTATCTTTTGAGAGATATCACCAAAACAAGTGTAATTGTCACCAATATTTTCGCAAAAATGGTTGATCATATTTGAAACTGCAGCATCATCACCTAGCCAGTTGAGAATGATTCCCTTTCGGACTAGCAAACCCACATCTTCTGCACTGTCGATAAGATGGTCCATAAACTTAATGTAACTGCATACGTGAGCTTCAAACGGGTTGCAGCACTGCTCCAGGGCCATGATATTTCGTACAAGACGTTCGAAACAGTGATCAACTTCCAAGCGTGGTATTTTCAACACTCCTTTCTCAAATTTTATGTTGACCAAGCATTTGTCTTGGGTGACCTGAAACTTCACTCCTGCCTTGCGAAGCATGACGGCACTATATTTCAGCATGATAGGGTTCAAGCTATAACTTCGCTGAATGGCTCCATTCAACATCAAATTCCTTAGTAAATCAGTGAAATGCCTGCTTCCCTTTACACTAGGGCTGGTTTCTACCCCTTGTGAAAACGTGTACTTTCCAAAATGAAACGTGGCAAGATCAAGAAAAGGAATGGCTGTAGCGTCCTCGCTAGGGGGCTTGACCTGGTCATATATTTCCTGAATAATGAAGAGTGGTAGCTGGTTTTCAAGTAGCATCAAGTCTTCTCGGATGTCAAATGTCATCCTGGGCTCAAAATTCTTAGGACCTTTATCATCCTTTGACTCCGACAAAAACTGAATGATGAAGACAGCATCCAGCAGGATCATCTCTACGAAATCACGGCTCTCGATTGATTTGAATTTCTCTGAATAACAGTGTCGGAGACGCTCTTCCTGGTTCTTAATGCTGATCAAAATATCAATAATTTTCTTCCCATCCCGTTCAGTAAGCTTCTTCAAATATTTCAGCTTCTCCTTTTCCATGGCCTCTAGTCTTTTATTTTGGCGGTTAAGAGGACCTATTGAAATAAGTAGTGGAGCGTAGGCTTTCCCAAGGGCGGACGCATGCTGAGGGCTAGGGTGGCCTCTACCCTATATAAAGATTTTATCAATATATTTTGACTAGTTTTATATTAAAAAAAATTCATAATTCTCAATTAAATTATCAAAAAATTTTAAAAATTTACATAGAGCCTTGTAATATAATACTTTAGCTTGGGTTAAAATTTCAGAATTTTTGAAGAAATTTAAAAATTTGATGAAAAATCATAATTTGACTGGTTTTATGTTATTGGATGTAATTTTTAATCTGACTATCAAATTGGGTTGAAATTTTTACAAGAAATCTTAAAATATATTGAATAAAATATGGTTAAAATTTTAGGATAAACGGAACTTGGTAGTATTAACAAAAAAAAAAAAAAAATATCAAATAAAAGCAAAACAAACTCATTAAAGGTAAAATAATTATTTGTCATTAAAAAATAAAACAAATAAGTTCTTCATTTCTTTTATATGTTGCTGACTGGGCAGAAGCAAAATAGAAAAAGATTAAAAAGAAAAGGCAAGAGAGAAAGAGAGAAAAGTAAGGAAAAAAAATATAAAAAAAATCCAATAAAAAAAGAATTAAAAGCAGTTGATTGCTTTTAAAATATATTTTATTTAAAAATAAATTAAAATAATATTTTTTTAATTTATTTTTAATATTATCGTATTAAAAATATCTAAAATTACTAAAAAATACTAATTTAAATAAAATAAATTCAAAATCTTTATAAAGTTCTGCTTAGACGATGTACCAAACATTCTCTTAAAAAAACCTTCACGACTATTTACATCATTTCCCCAAAATCTTATTGAACTCTGTTCTTCCTGTTAAGTTGCTTATATTCTAATTAAAAACCAGACCTGGTCTAGTTTATCGCTTCTTTAAAAAAAATATTAAAAAATAAAAATGGTTCTTTAAAAAGAAAACAAATAAAAATGGAACTACGTCCACCTAGACCTAGCTTTACAGCGGAAAGGTAAACTTTATGGATAGAATGCATAAACTTATATAGAACCACCTAAGGTTTGCAGAGTGCAGAGCTTAAACCAGATCCAAAAGATCGTCAGTAAACATTTCAAAGAACAAAACAAGTTAGTGCTGACCTGAGGGAGATCAGACGACAGTATCTCTGTGTATAGTCCCAGGCAGCGAGCCCCTTTCCTGTATATTTCAGCCTCGCGTAGTCTCTTGCTCTTGTCAACCTAAATGGTTGAGCCCAAAATATATGTGCAAGGACGGGTGATTAACAATTCATAATAATTCATCAGGCATGTGCATTAGAATTTGTTTGTCATGATTGTTTTTATAAATTGATTTTGAGTTATTTTTTAATATTTTATTCTTAAAATAGTTAATAACATGTTTGGTTGGAAATAATTAACTTTTAACTTGGATTAAAACTTTGTTAAATACACAATTAAGTGAAAATCTTGATTTATTAAAAATTTAAATTTTAACTTTTAATGTTTATACTACATTTAATAAAAAAAAACTGATTTGAATCATTTTTATCAAATATATTTCTAATTAAAATCATTTTAATTTGGAACAAATTTAAGAATAAAACAAGAAATTATTATTAGATCTTTCATGTGTGTTTTATTTTCAATCCATACAGAGTTTATATAGTCGTATAACAAGATATATAGAAAAATATAATAAAATAAATTATAGAAAATACTTATAATCTTCTTGAAATAAATTTTTGATTTCCTTAAGTTATTTAATTTCTTGATCTTTTTTTTTTATTGATTAGGAAATAATCAAGAATATTTATCTTGATTATTTTCTTAACAATATTATAAGTTATTTATGAAAAATAATTCAAATTAAAAATCAACAATCATAAAGCATGTTCAATTAAATCTAAGTCAATAGACAATTTTGTTTTAAAAAAGACTTCTCTTATTTAATTATTGCAATATATAAATACATGCATGTGCACATGTACACGGTATCATCAAATGATTTTTAAAAAAATATATATTATTTTTATATTTTAATTCTTATAAACTGTAGCAATGTTAATTAATATGTGATGTGCCTCTGTATTCATATTAAGTAGTTGACTTTTTTCCATCTACTTGACTTTTATTTATTTATTTATTTCCCTCTTTAAAGAAAAAAGGATCCACGAAAACATGCATGTCGTCAGTTCATCGCCAGCTCACATTCATCTTCTCTTTTATATAAAGACTCATTTTCTGTGTTCAGTTGACTCTTAAGTAATTGGATTGAATGGTTAGCTGTCTTGGGTTAGAAATAGGTAACCTTCATCATTTGTCGGTGTTTTATTTAAGTAAAAAAAATCTATTTTTGACGCGATTAATTTTTAATTATAATATGCTAATTTAGTTGATGTTAATATTTAAAAATAAATCAAAACAAAAAAAATTAAAAAATCAATACTCGCTATAATCCAAGTCAAAATAAAGCTAATCATGTTAGGACTCAACCCATGCCTGAACTATAGCTAGCAGAGCCTAAAAAATATATTATTAGATTTTTTGTAAATTCTAAGAGTATTTTTTTATTGAATTAGATTTTTAACAAATAGTTCTTACTTTTATATATTTTTAGATAATAATAATAATAATAATAATAATAATAATAATAATTTTTGTATAAAAAATCCCTGAGAAATGTTTTTGGATCAATAATAATTTTATTTTTAAATCCATTGTGTGTTTAGGTGGATATGGCCTAAAGCCATGCTTTTCTAATTTGAGGGCTAATTAATATGTTGGATTTGAACACAAGATAAATTAGAATCTCAATTTAATTAATTATATGGTTTTACTTTAATATCTTATATTTCACAAAACTTTTATATTAATTTTCTAAAATGCCCTTTAAATTACGAACATTTTAGATATAAATTATACTTGTATGTCTATAAATAGTAAAAGAAAAAAAAAAACCTACCAAAATTATAAGCTCTGCATAAATACAAAAACCTGTCCCATAATGCTAATTAAATAAAAATAATTTTTAAATACAATTTAGTAATTTTATTATGCAATAAAAACACCAGCTAACCATGCTATTTGTTTGTACCCTCAAGGAAAAGACTGAATTTCCATCCATAACAATGACATCTATTCGGTTTGATTGTTTAAGGTCAACCTGCCAGGCAGATGGACTCTGATAACTATTGTAGCAGCAACGATGTGATTGTCTTAAGGTTTCGTAAAGCGACGCAGTTCTGTTCGATTTGAGCCGCTGCTGTCTTCAACAGTGATTCTACGACACATTAACCTCTTAGTTCCAGACTTTCCTCTCCCATAGATACTCCTTGAATCCTATATAGTTGCTGCATGGAACCCACGTCAGAATGCTGACTTACATCAGCTGTAATTCCAATTTCCACGTCAGCACAGCCTTCTGCTAGAAACTTCCTCCCACCGTCGATTCATTGCGGTTGTTTCCTCTTGATTTCTGCTGCTGCCGCCTTCTGCCGTAGTTTCTCTAGGCTGGTTTCATCATACTGGTGACAGAGTAGTGGCAGTTGAAATAGTCAGAAGAAGTCGTGAGTTTATTTTTTATAAAATATTTCAGATAACTTTATAAATTAAAAATATTTTTCATATGAAATTTATAAATTTAAACATATATTTTTTTTTAATTTTATCAGTTATTTGTACTGGAAAAAAATGCAGTTAAGTTGGTCCATCATGCAGCATTTATGCGTTGATTGAACCACCAATAAATACTTGACCTTTTCTCTTAATTTAATACTGGTAGACATGGCTATGATATTATAATGTTTTTTCTCTCTTTTTTTAATCATTATGATATTAAAATGTTACCTTATCGTGCAAACGTTAGCTTGCAGATTGAATGATGTGAGCTACAGCAGTCCTCGTTTTTTACTTATTTATTTATTTAGGAGATTTCATTGGCAATCCTAGTTTAAAAGGTCTTAATGGTATTGATCATCATTTTCAGATCCAACTTAGGATCTTGGGCTTGGCCCCATTTGGGATTACAGTTCATTGGCTAAAATTCAAAAAAAAAATTAATGTATTTTAAAATTCAATTAAAGCTGAAAATCCATAGAACAGTAACTTCAAGGCCTCATTTGAAAGCCTTCTCGAAGTAAGCTGGCAAAGTAATCCAACAATCACATAATTATGATATTTCGTATCAGACTGGTTCTCTTACACAACCAAACCTCTTTTTTAGCTTTGGTCTGTCTATCTTGTCCATAAAATTATATGTTAGACTATCCACATATATTATATTATAATATAATATATATTATAATATTATTTAAAAAAAACAAAAAAAATTCCAAAAAAATTCAAAAATCATTTTAAAAAAAATTATGATTTTCTCAAATATTTTTCTATCCATTTTGCATAATATCGGGTTGTATATTTACATTGTAAAATACAAGTCCGATATTAAAATACCCGGTTTTTCTCCGGAAAAAAAATTCAAAAAAGTGAAAAAATATATTTTATTGTATACGGCCAAATCCTAAAATTTTTTCCAAAACATATTTTTCATAAAAAAAAAAATTGATATTATAACCAGTTTATGATTATCCATTAGGATTTGGCCAACATGCCGAAAATCTTTTTTTCAATTTTTTTTTTAGGATCCATATGTAGACTTTAATATTTGTGGGGTGTAAAATTACACGATAAAGTATACCCTCGGATATTAAAGATACAAAATATAGATTTTAGAATGATCAGGATTTAACCGAAATAGGATAAAGACTTTCTCATGAAGAGAGATCTGCCTTAAACCTTAGAAAAGACCAACTCGACTTAGAAAAAAACAATCAAACAACAATGCAGCTTACCTTAGATAGGGTGCAATAGGGGTGATGAGTCTTCTCCTTGCACAACCAGTCTCTTATTTAGACTCCCGCAGATCATAGGTTTCTAGTAACCATAAAACTAGGTGGCGACTTCTAAAATTTAATCATAATTTTATGATTAAATCCAAAAATCTTCCTAACACACACCACACCTCACATCAGGAGGCACAACAAAGAGCTTCTGTCGTCGCCAGACGACGTCATGGACCCCACGACAACTACTATTTGATAATTGATGAAATGTTTTCCTTAATTAATCTAAGATGATGAATTCATATAGTTAATGTTATACCCAATATTTACTTTTTTGTTACCCTTGATTAGGACAACATATAACATGATCAAAACATAACACTCTCTAAATAAGATAATTCAGTGATCTCAAGTCTAAAAATCACTTACACAATTGTCACATGAACTTTTCCATAGACACAAGTGATTTCTGCATATGAAATTTTCATGTTAGTCAGTTCAGTGTACATGTCATTCAAGAAGTACCCACATATTAGTTCTATAAATCCCTCATATCTCAACTTATAAGAATAATTGTTTCATTTCATAAAGGAAAGAACATAATATGTACGAATCTCATCAACTATAATTAACATCCAATCTTAATAGAGCATTGACCAATAACATTTAGAAACAATTCTTTGATGCAATAAGAATCCTATAATTATAACAATTTTATAATTTCCTTTACAAAATAATTTTATCCCAAAAACTTTATCTTTATTTTAGATTTATTAATCAAATATTATATTTATTAATAAAATAATTGATGAATATTAAAGATAAATAAATCTTTATTAATAAATTAAATATTTTTATATGAATAAAATTAATGCCATATATTATCAACTTATTAACTAACAAGTTTAAGTATTTCATTTTTTTTTTTTGTGTGGGCTGTTATGCAGAGAAGAAGCACATTAAGAGGGTTGGTGACTTTGGTAGTCTTTGGGCCTCGAGAATCAAATAGCTTGGCCATGTCCAATAGAGGTATCCTGTGACCATGAGCCATGAGCCATGAAAGGAAAGAGAAGAACATGTTGCTCGTTAACTTCACTGCCCAAATGGCGTTGTGCCCGAAGGAAGATCTCATATAACAGAATTAAATGGTTGAGCTACAAGTGAAACTACTGGAATATGTGATGAAGATATGAAGACAAGAAGAGGAAGAAAGGTTTGGACTATTTTCTTTTTCTACTTTCTATGATCAGTATGCAAATTTATTGGCACGAGGTGAGGATATATGTAGAATATAGGCCCGCCGTGAGACAATAAAGATTTGGTCTTCTTCCTCCTGTGATCACTTCCTGCCTCTTATCTGTCGTTGTTCATTTCTTTGATTTTCAGGTTTTTGTCAAATTCGTTGTTAGGTAAGCTGGGTATATTGAAATTGAGATCATGCACTAACTCTTCAGCTTCATTTAAGCTGGAATTGATGATCTTAAAATTAAGAAGAGAATTTTGAGAGGAAACAAGTACAAACTCAATTTTAGGACAATACAACTAGAATTTGCAACAACATTATTAGTTCAGAAATACACATGCCCAGAGTTTAAAAACAATCTTTAAAGGAAATTAACAATAACAATCACATCAATCATACGTAGGAATAATGAAACTAAACGAGATAAAATCCTAGAATACCGATTTTACGGAAGTGATAGTCTGTATCAAAGTGAGGATGAGCAGGATAGCTGCTGCAACAGTTGCCGTACCTCTCCAAACATTGGTGAAATATACAAGTTTCAAGGTTGCCTTTCTATGGTTCCAGAGGTTCTCATAGTGGGCATTCATCTCACTACAGATATTATCATAACACGTATAAGTGTCCGTGATTGTTTCGCAAAGCTTATTAATCATATTTGAAACTGCGGCATCGTCACCTAGCCGGTTGAGAATAATTCCATTTTCAGCTAGCAAACCCACGTCTTCTGCACTGTCTATAAGATGGTCCATAAGCTTAATGTAACAGCATACGTAAGCTTCATACGGATAGCGGCACTGCTCCAAGGCCATGATATTTCGTACAACACGTTCGAAGCAGTAATCAACTTCCAAGCGTGGTATTTTCAACACTCCTTCCTCAAATGCTATGTTGACCAAACATTTGTCTTTGGTTACCTGAAACTTCACCCCTGCCTCGCGAAGCATGACGGCATTATATTTCAGCTTGATAGGATTAAAACTATAACTTCGCTTAATGGCTCCATTCAACATAAATTTCCTTAATAAATCAGTGAAATTCCTGCTTCCCTGTACATCGAAGTCGGTGTCTTTCACCCCTTGTGAAAACGTATACTTTCCAAAATAAACGGTAGCAAGTTTAAGAAAAGGAATACGCGGTTTTTCATCCTTGGCTTTGCGATGGACGGTATCGTATATTTCCTTAATAATGAAGAAAGGTAGTTGGTTTTCAAGTAGCATCAAGTCTTCTCGTATGTCAAATATCATCCACGGCTTAACACTTTTAGAATGTCCATTGTGGGACGTTCCCGCATTTCCATCATCATTTGAATCCTTAAAAAACTCAATGATGAAGAGTGCATCCAACAGGATCATCTCTATGAAATCACTGCTTTCAATTTTGCTGAAGTTCTCTGAGTAACTGGCTCGGATAAACTCTTCTTTACCCTGAATGAAGATCAAAAGATCCTCGATTTTCTTCTCACCCATCCCATCCCGTTTAGAAAACTCTTTGAGATATCTCAATTTTTGCTGTTCCATGTCCTTTAGTCTTTTATCGCCGCGGTGAAGAGGACCTATTGAAATAAGTTGTGGAGTGTAGGCTTCCGGTCTTACCTTTTGAAACGAACTGGGCACCCTGTAGATACAACACTCAGCCCCGTCCTGTTGAGAGGTCAACGATCCCATCTTATTTTGCAGCTGTGCCAAAATATCTCCAGTCATCCCAGTGTTGGGTTTGATGTTAGAAACACCTAAGGTACTTGCTATATCTTTTCCTTTATTTGGAACACTTTCCCTATCGTCCATTATCTGATCCACTTGCGTGCTCATTGTTTTTCAAGTACGAAGTTCTTGCAGTAAGCTTCTCGTTTTCCAGTGATCTGCACGTTCGGGGAAACAAACCAAGAATGATGGAAGGTGTGTGTAAATATGGAGAGACTAATAACAAGGCAATTTTAAGATATATTTTACCTAACTAATATAGTAATTTCTATCTTATTTCACAAAATTAAGACATTTTTATTTCCATACAACTAAAGGACTATAATTGTCCATGTAAATTTTTTAGAGCAATGCTATATGAAAATCATACGAAAATTTCATGTGTGAACTATTGTAATTACTCTTAATCAATCATTTAATATTTTTGGAACGCATGTACACTCAATATATCGCTTCAGTAGTTATCATCACTTAACACATCAATTTATGTGAAAAATTTTATATAATTAGTTAGTATACAAAATATTTAATTTTCAAATTTTTTAGTCCTGCCATTTTTGCTTCTCAATGAATTGTCATGATCAAGAAGGAACATCATTTAAAACTATGCATAAAATCCTCCTAATGAACTATTAAGTAATGTTATTTGGGTAGATGATTCAGCTCAATCTATTATTTTTCATCTTCTAGATGCATTACTTGAAGGCTATTAATTCATTTATCAGAACAAATTAGCATTATAACATCGTGAGTGAAACTGAATAGAGATACTCCAGATGCAACAGAACAAATCACAACATCAAGGATTGTCACGCACATCTCAGATGCACTTTCTGCCTCTAGAAGGGACATACGGCTAAATATTGTCACAAGAGAAAGCAGTAACTGAAGTTGAGTTTAATATGGAAATTTCCAAGGGAAATCAAATTACATCCCATACGAATGAGAGGAAGGAGATGAACTTTCCTTTCACACTTGAGGAGTGCAAACAAATACTCAGCATGTTAAAAACTAAAACATCCTCTGCCAGCCATGTTGTAACTGTCCAACTCATGATGAGCTCTCAAGTAAAGCTTTTTTACTCTTCTCTAAAGGCAACAGAAGCACATGGATTTTGGATAGTAGGTGCAAAGATCATATGATTTATGACCAAAATCTGCTCACATACTCAAGACCAGTTAATGGCTGCATTGTTGAATTACCAAATGGATCAATAGCACAAGTAACTCACATAGGTAGAGTTCATCTATTTCTTGATTTGATCCTTGATAATGTTTTATATGCCCCATATTTCCAATTGAATTTAATTTCCATTAGCAAACTAGCATTTGATTCTTCTTGCATAACCATTTTTCTAAGCCAATTTTGTGTGATTCAGGACCTATGTTCGGGGAAGATGATTGGGACGAGAATTGAACGGGAGGGTCTCAACTTCCTCGACCAAGCCAAGAAAGGAACCTGCAACCATGCCAAAACTTCTAACCCGAACCTTTGACATCAACGTCTTGGGCATCCCTCAACCAAAGTCTCTCCATTATTTTCTAAAGTTAATTCTTGCTCTAACGACAAGTGTTTGATTTGTTTGTTAGCAAAACAAACTAGACTTCCATTTTCTTCAAGTTTCATTACTACTACATCTTCTTTTGATTTAATCCATGTTGACATTTGGGGTGGTCATAAAATTCCTTCTATTTCAGATGCCAAATATTTTCTTACTATTGTTGATGATCATACTAGATGCACATGGATTTATCTTATGAAACACAAATCCGACACTAGGGATCTTCTAGTCAATTTCATCAACATGGCTAAAAACCAATTTGATTCCAAAGTCAATGTCATAACCCAATTTTTGACTATTTTTATTTTATTATTATTACTATTATTTTATTTACTGAAAAATGATAATAATAAAAAATGATGATGAAAAGCAAATAAAAAATGAAGAATAATTAAAATTGGGTTAAGGGCAACATGATTGGAAGTTTTGGGGATTAATTAAACTTTGGAATTAATTCAATCAAGGGTTTAATTGAAGAATTAATAAGTTTTGAGACTTAACTGAGCTTGGAATTAATTTAATTAATCAAATCAAGGGTTTAATTGGAGAATTGATAAGTTTCGAGATTAATTGAGTTTGGAATTAATTGAATTAATAAAAATCAAGGGTTTATTTAGAGAGTTGACAAGTTTTTAAACTTATTTGAGCTTCGAATTAATTTATTCATAGACTTAATTGAAAAATCATCAAAGTATAGGGTTGATTATGGTCAAATTTGCAAGAAATTAAAACCCAAGGACCAATGTGTAAATGGCACTGAGATGCAGGGGTTCAATTACAATTTACCCAAGGACTGGACTGCAAAAATTTAAAATGTCAAGGATCAAAACGCAAATGGCTATTAACATCAGCATTGTTCATCCCGAAAACAAGAAGAAAACGCATGCCTTTATTGCATTAAAATCCATGCAACCGCATGGCATTTTCTGGTTATAAGAACCAGAGAAGGAGAACCGGCACTAGAGGAGAGAGGGGGGGAGACTAGAAAAAAAAAGACTTTTCATTCCTCTATTTCTTCTCAAAGAAACAGAGGAGGCTAAAGAAGAAAGCCACGAACGGCAGAGGGGAAAGAAAGAAGAAAGCAAAGGAGAGACGGGGAGAAACATAACAAGGGGAAAAAGAGGGACTGGAAGGGGAAAAAGAGGGACTGGAAGAGGAAAAAGGTCAGACTTTCGTTCCCCTGGTTTCTTCTCAAAGAAACAGAGGAGGCCATGGAGAAAGGCCATGAGCAGCGGAGGAAGAAAGCAACTAGCCCACCAGTCCTCCATCACATCTCTGTTTCCCTGCTTCCAGAGAGGAAGTAACACCGGGAACACAATAAGATGCAAGAATAGAAACTATACAGAGGGGAGCAAGTTTTCTGCCCCTGTTTCTTCTCAAAGAAACAGAGGCGTTGGTGCCTCACGATCGTGAGGCACGAACGCGTGAAGAAAAACCATTCTCTGGCTTTATAAGCAAGAGAAGGCCACAGAGAAAGGGGAAAACGATTAAAAAGGGGACTGGGCTGAGAAAACAAAAGGAAGGAATAAACGAGGAGAGGCCTAAACCGAAAACAACAGCAAACACACAGAGAAGAGCGAAACGGGGACGAAGGAGTAAGGGGGCTAGCTAGAACACGAAAAAAAGCCAGGAGCACGAACAAAAGCAGAGAAAGAAAGGAGGGTTATAACAGGTTGAAACGGGTGCCCGGCTAATGTCACCCGATCACACAGAAAGAGCTTCATCAACATCTTCATCTTGTGTCCACATAATCTTCTCCTCCTGCTTTGCAATCTCATTTGACACTGTTGCCGTAAAATTTAATTAGCCTTGCATACACGCATGGTGCGTGCCCTTGCCCAGCCAGGTCACTGGCTTGGGCCACTGACCGGGCTGGGGCAGCTGGGTCCAGCCCAGCCCTCATGGGCTGAGCTGGGCCCAGCAAAAATAAATAAATATAAAATATAAAAAATACATAAATAAATAATATATGTATGCATGAATAAAAATAATATAAATTTATTGGTTTATTTACTGACGTCAGAGTCAGGAATAAAAATACTGGTTTAAATTTATTTTATTTTTATTCATTGTATTTTATTTTGTTTAGCTAGAAAATAAAAAAAAAATATGCATGCGTAAAAATAAATTTATTTTATATGAATATTCACTGGCGCTAGAGTCAGGAATATTATAAGCAAATTATCATAGCATAAACTAATAAACATTTAGCAATTTAAGACAAAATCAGCAATGCAGTCTGCCTCAGACAGAATATTTAAGAGGTGATAATATCTTTTCTTTTACATAACCAATCCCAGGCCATAGAATCTCTGTTGACTAGTTAGGGTTTCTAGTGATTGTAATACTAGGTGGTGACTCCTTAAACAAGATATTTTTTCTTAAAAGAACCAAATGCCAGAAATCTATTTTTTTTCCTTAAATCATGAATTTATTTTTAGGGCCGCCGTGATGTCGGGTGCAACAGTCAAAATGATTCGTAGTGATAATGGTCTTGAATTCAAACTTGAAAGCTTTTATGCTCACAAAGGTATTATTCATCAAACTAGTTGCATTAATACTCCACAACAAAATAGCATTATCTAATGTAAACATAGGCATTTGTTAAATATGGCACGTGCTTTACTTCTTCAAGCCGGTCTTCCTCACCAATTTTAGGGTGACGCTATTCTTGCTTCCTCTTATCTCATAAATCGAACACCAACCCCCATTCTCCATGGAAAAACACCATATGAAAAACTCTTCAACATAGTTCCCAATTACTCGCACTTACGAGTATTTGGTTGCTTATGTTTTGTTTCCACCCATGCCCAAAGTCGCTCTAAATTTGATCCTCGAGCATTTTGGTGTATTTTTCTTGGCTATCCTTATGGGAAAAAGGGGTTTAGAGTTTTTGATCTAGCTACACAACGAATAATAGTCTCTAAGGATGTCGTTTTCTTTAAATCCATATTTCCCTTTCTAACATCTACATCACATAATAATATCCCATCATTTTTGCCTCTCACCCCACTCCCACTCCATCCTGACCTTTCTAAATACATTTTGAACCCCCTCCTCTACTTCCCAGTCCTACATTTCCTAGCTCACCCAGTTCCCAGACCCATCCTTCCACCAACTCATCTACTCTTCTAGCTCCCCTCACAAAGTCCCCATCTCTAGCTAGTCCTATCAAAAGTCCACTACCTAATTTATCTCCCATACAGAACACCTCCTCACCTATGCCTATTCTTACCCTTCATCGTGGCAGTCATTATATCACCACTCCTTACTTGTAGGATTTTCATCTCGCCATGACTCTCCCTTCAAGGCCTAACCCGACATCATCTACGAACATGGTTCACACTTCAGGTACTGCTTATCCTTTTTTTGCTTATTTATCTTACACTCACCTTTCTCCCTATCACAAAGCTTATACTGCTCAACTCACTCTCCTCAAAGAACCCACCAGTTTTTCACCTGCTATTCAACATCCTCAGTGGCGTGAGGCCATGCACCATGAGATAGCTACTTTACAAGCCACTAGGACTTGGAGTTTGGTACCTTTACCATCCAATAAACAGCCGACCGGCTGCAAATGGGTATACAAAATCAAGTTTAAAGCCGATGGGACAGTGGAACGCTATAAGACACGACTGGTGGCTAAGGGCTACAACCAAGTTGAAGGTGTTGATTATCAGGAAACCTTTGCTCCTGTAGCCAAGATGGTCACTGTCCTCCTCTTACTTAGTGTGGCAGCTTTGCGTGGTTGGCATTTACATCAACTTGATGTCAACAATGCATCCTTGCATGGTGACTTGGATGAGGACGTTTACACAACTTTTCCTCCTAGCTTCGAGTGAAAGGGGGAGACACGCATTTGCAAACTTTATAAATCCCTGTATGACTTAAAACAAGCCTCTAGACAGTGTTTTATCAAACTATCTGGTGCACTCGAGGCTACAGGATTCCATGAGTCCCTATCTGATTATTCCTTGTTTGTCTGAAGCCATCATGGTAACTTTCTAGCATTACTGATATTTGTTGATGATGTGATAATAGCTAGGAATAATTTGCAGAACATAAAGAACACCAAACAATTCAAACTTAAGGACTTGGGGTAACTTAAATACTTCATTGGCATCAAGGTTTCCAAATCACGACATGGCATTAGTTTGTCACAGAGAAAATATGCATTCAACATTTTAGATGATGCAGGGTTTTTGGGTGTCAAGCCATCTCGATTTCCTTTGGAGCAAAATGTATCCCTAACACAATCCGATGGAAAGCTTTTAGAAGATGGATCAACATACAGGAGGTTAGTTGGCAGGTTACTCTACCTTACAATAACTAGACCAGACTTGACTTATGTTGTGCACATCCTAAGTCAGTTCAGGGACAAGCCCCGCCAACCATATCTGGATGCAGCTTATAAAGTGCTCAAATATATCAAACAAACACCTGGGCAAGGCATCCTATTGCCGCCCATAAGTGCACTTCAGTTACGAGCATTTTGTGATGCTGATTGGGCTCGTTGTAAGGACACGAGAAGATCAGTTACTGGTTACTGCATTTTACTTGGAGAAGCACCAGTTTCATAGAGGATTAAGAAATAGAAAACAATATCACGTTCAAGTGCAGAGGTAGAATATCGCTCCATGGCTACTACATGCTGCGAAATTACATGGCTGAAAAACATTTTGAAGGACTTGCATATAAATCACACACAGTCGGTAACCTTGTTATGTGATAATCAAGCAGCAATGAACATAGCATCGAATCCCATCTTTCATGAGCAAACCAAGCACATAGAAATAGATTGTCATTTGATGCATGAGAAAATTCAAGCAAGAATGATTCAGACAGCCTATATTCAAACTACACACCAATCAGCTAACTTGTTTACTAAGCCATTAAGCTCCACATAATTTGAGACTTTACTTAGCAAGTTGGGTGTAATTAACATACACTCCAACTTGAGGGGGAGTGTTAAAGGAAACCAAGCACAGCATAGGAAATCAACCACAAAATAGGAAATCAAGTTTTGTCAAATACTGTAATTGAATCTTCACTTATTTGTTTCCTTATTCATAGATAATTAGATCTGATCATAGGCTATAATATAAGCTCTTTGTATCAAGCCATTAGTATAAATTGTAATCTTTGCTTACTCTGTAATACAATAAGAATATATCATTCTCTTCATTCACAATTCAATTTTGAATATCACAAATTTTCAAAACTTTTTCACTATAACACATTTTCTCCTTCTCTTTTTCTCTGCCCTCCACACTTTAAATCATCCTTTTCTCTCTATTTCTCACTTGGTATATATTAGATAGCCTAAATAATTAGCTAGATTTTGTCCATGTATATGATCAAATTTCATGCTATCAAATAAAATATATTCATACTTGTAATTAATCAAGCTCATTTAAAGGTGTTTGAAGTAGTAGTCGATTACTTTTTAAAAAATATATTTTGATTATAAATATATTAAAATAATATTTTTTTTATTTTTTTAAATTTATTTTTAATATCATCATATTAAAAATATCTAAAATTACTAAAAAAAATACTAATTTAAATAAAATAACTTTAAAATTTTTAAAAAGTTCTGCTTGGACAATCTACCAAACATTCTCTTAAAAAAAACCCTTACGACTATTTACATCATTTCCCCAAAGTCTTATTGAAATCTGTTCGTCCTGTTTAGTTGCTTATATTCTAATTAAAAACCAGACCTGGTCTAGTTTATCGCTTCTTTAAAAAAAATATTAAAAAAGAAAAAGAAAAAGAAAACAAATAAAAATGGAACTACGTCCACCTAGACCTAGCTTTACAGCGGAAAGGTAAACTTTATGGATAGAATGCATAAACTTATATAGAACCACCTAAGGTCTGCAGAGTGCAGAGCTTAAACCAAATCCAAAAGATCGTCAGTAAACATTTCAAAGAACAAAACAAGTTAGTGCTGACCTGAGGGAGATCAGACGACAGTATCTCTGTGTATAGTCCCAGGCAGCGAGCCCCTTTCCTGTATATTTCAGCCTCTTCTCTCTCTCTCTCTCTCTCTCTCTCTCTCTCTCGTAGTGATCTCTTGCTCTTGTCAACCTAAATGGTTGAGCCCAAAATATATATGCAAGGACGGGTGATTAACAATTCATAATAATTCATCAGGCATGTGCATTAGAATTTGTTTGTCATGATTGTTTTTATAAATTGATTTTGAGTTATTTTTTAATATTTTATTCTTAAAATAGTTAATAACATGTTTGGTTAGAAATAATTAACTTTTAACTTGGATTAAAACTTTGTTAATTACACAATTAAGTGAAAATCTTGATTTATTACAAATTTAAATTTTAACTTTTAATGTTTATACTACATTTAATAAAAAAAAACTGATTTGAATCATTTTTATCAAATATATTTCTAATTAAAATCATTTTAACTTGGAAGAAATTTAAGGATAAAACAAGAAATTATTATTAGATCTTTCATGTGTGTTTTATTTTCAATCCAACAAGATATATAGAAAAATATAATAAAATCAATTATAGAAAATACTTATAATTTTCTTGAAATAAATTTTTGATTTCCTTAAGTTATTTAATTTCTTGATCTTTTTTTTTATTGATTAGGAAATAATCAAGAATATTTATCTTGATTATTTTCTTAACAATATTATAAGTTATTTATGAAAATAATTCAAATTAAAAATCAACAATCATAAAGCATGTTCAATTGACTCTAAGTCAATAGACAATTTTAGTTTTAAAAAGACTTCTCTTACTTAATTTTTGCAATATATAAATACATGTGCACATGGACACGGTATCATCAAATGATTTTTTAAAAATATATATATTATTTTTATATTTTAATTCTTATAAACTGTAGCAATGTTAATTTTTTATGTGATGTGCCTCTGTATTCATATAAGTAGTTGACTTTTTTCCATCTACTTGACTTATTTATTTATTTCCTCTTTAAAGAAAAAAGGATCTACGAAAACATGCATGTCGTCAGTTCATCGCCAGCTCACATTCATCTTCTCTTTTATACAAAGACTCATTTTCTGTGTTCAATTGACTCTAAGTAATTGGATTGAATGGTTAGCTGTTCATTTTCTGTGTTCAATTGACTCTACGACACATTAACCTCTTAGTTCCAGACTTTCCTCTCCCATAGATACTCCTTGAATCCTATATAGTTGCTGCATGGAACCCACGTCAGAATGCTGACTTACATCAGCTGTAATTCCACTTTCCACGTCAGCACAGCCTACTGCTAGAAACTTCCTCCTACCGTCGATTCATTGCGGTTGTTTCCTCTTGATTTCTGCTGCTGCCGCCTTCTGCCGTAGTTTCTCTAGGCTGGTTTCATCAAACTGGTGACAGAGTAGTGGCAGTTGAAATAGTCAGAAGAAGTCGTGAGTTTATTTTTTATAAAATATTTCAGATAACTTTATAAATTAAAAATATTTTTCATATGAACTTTATAAATTTAAACATATTTTTTTTAAGTTTATCAGAAATTTGTACTCGAAAAAAATGCAGTTAAGTTGGTCCATCATGCGGCATTTATGCGTTGATTGAACCACCAATAAATACTTAACCTTTTCTCTTAATTTAATACTGGTAGACATGGCTATGATATTATAATGTTCTCTCTCTCTTTTTAAACATTATGATATTAAAAGGTTACCTTATCGAGGAAACGTTAGCTTGCAGATTGAATGCTGTGAGCTACGGCAGTCCTCGTTTTTTATTTATTTATTTTAGGAGAGTTCCTCGGCAATCCTAGTTTAAAAGGTCTTAATGGTATTGATCATAATTTTCAGATCCAACATGGGATCTTGGGCTTGACCCCATTTGGGATTACAGTTCATTGGCTAAAATTCAAAAAAAAAAAAAAAATAATGTATTTTAAAATTCAATTAAAGCTGAAAATCCAAGATTAAACATGAAAAAAACAAAAATGAATAGAACAGCAACTTTAAGGCCTAATTTGAAAGCCTTCTCGAAGTGAGCTGAGATGGCAAAATGATCCAACAATCAAATAAAAAATTATGATATTTCCTATCAGACTGGTTCTCTTACACAACCAAACCTCTTTTTTAGCTTTGGTCTGTCTATCTAGTCCATAAAATTATATGTTAGACTACCCACATGGTCTAGTTGCAACAAATCCATATCCGATTATTCTAAACCTCCTGCCATCAACTTCTTTATAAACATGGAAAGGAAAGTTGCAAAAGACTAGACACTGGAACTGCAATTCATGCAATAGTTCATCAATCCGAGGTTCGGTTCACTCAGAGTATCGCAACAATTTAGAGCTAGTTTTTGCTTTCATAAGTAGACATCAACATGAACAAAATTGTAGCAATCTAGTATGACTGTTCCAATTCCGAATAAAAACAAAAGAAAAGACATAGATGCCTACATTCAGTTATGGAAGTGTTCTAAAACCAGCTGCAGCATTTCTTTCTCATTTAAAGTTAAAATGCAAGAAATTCATAGCAAGTCATAATCATGTATTTGGCTTAGAAATCAGAGGGGTAAGTGCAAATGTTGAGAAATTAGTTGATTTTGTCTGGGGAAGCATCTCTCTTAATTTACATGGAAGATGTGGCAGACCCAAAAGGCTTTCAAGACCTCCTTGACCCAACACCTTGAAACAGATGTTGAAATAATAAGGTTAGGACAAGTTCAGTGGCTTACTGAAATGTGAAACATAAACCCGACAGTAAATTTGAAGCCTATTTCACTCATCACTAAGCTATCTCAAAGAAGCTGCACACATTTTTAGCATATGTTTCAATGAGAAAAACTTGCGAAAAGTAATCAAGAACCAAGAAAACAAATCTCCTTTGTTCTGCTTAGTTTTGATTGTCTTTGACCGTTTCAAAATATTTCCACTACTCCCTTTGTTTATGGCCCATTGAGAAGAGAAAATCTTTATGCCTCGACAACTATGCATGAACATTACGGGCCAAGGAGTGAGAAGACTCACAGGGAGGATATTGTAGCTAGAGAAATGTAGGGCTGGGCAGCTGATTTTGCAGCACAAATAGCATGGACTCCATTGGATCTTTCCTTCTCTTCTGTGTAAAAATTTTAGTAAACTCTAACCCCTGAAAAGACAGCATTATTGGACTAAATATAAATTTGAACCATGAGGTATGAACATAAAATACCAAGATATAAACTTGAGGTATAAAGATATGAAAATGAGACACGGAGCTATGGACACTAAACATAAAGGCATTTATCTTGGCCCACATATTAGAAAATAACTATCTCAGCCCTTCCAAAACGAGTTGTTTTTTCCAGTAAAGTGCAGTTTGTTACCTTCAGCTATGGTGTTTACTCCAGGAAGGACTTTTCAAGGCCCTGCTTCCAACATCTCAAAAAATGAAGCATGGCGATGAAAATCTTGCTGAGAAGAGGTTATTAGAAAACCAAATTGTAAAAAGAAAGCATAGGAAGTTTGAATGGAATTATTATCACCTGAACCTGAAGCAACACACTTAATGAAAAGGATTACTGCTCCTGATGCCATTCTGGAACCAAACGAAGGGGAATAACAAAAATAGACATATAAAAAGTCAAACAAGAATCCTAAATTGCACCAGAAAGAAATGTGTACCAACTACATAAAAGTAAACAGACATCAACTCTACCGATTATAGTCGCCTACAGCACACCTCCCTTCAATTGTTTTCAGCCCATCTACAAAAAGTACCAAATCACCATAATTGGCCTTTAACTGAATCTAATTTTAAGTACCCCAGAAATGACAAGGATACAACATAGAAGGTGAATGCATTCATAGTAAGGTACAGAAATTATAAGCAGGAAAACAGCCTCTACCTTTTAGTTATGTGAAGAAAGGCTCCTGAACATGAAGTTCAAGGTTTACAGTCTTTAATATCTGATAAGATTCAACACTTATTTATGATCATAAAAATTGAAACAATCAGTTAAGAATTGTGAAGATACCAATAGAAAGCAAAAACTAGCACCGCAAAAAAACATATATTTACCAATTCAGTTCCTTCATTTAGAACCAAATCATTCCATTCTCTTCTCTGTTTGGACTCACTGTCTTCATCCGCCAAGTCCTTTTTCTTACATGCCTTTCCACAGGTTACAGAATCATACAATGCCATCGCTAGGCACTTGTATAGAGGCTATGGAGGAACTTGTCTGAAGCAATCTGCAACAGTTTAACTCACTGACTGAAAAAAGAAAAATTAGCACATAAAGCAAAATCAAATTGTCTTTTAAGTAACATTAATTAAGAAAACAACAATCAAAGCACAATAAAGTCACGAACTTTCTCTCCCTCTCTATTTCCTTTTCATGTATTTTCTTTCTATAAATTCTCCGCAACCAATCAATGGCCAAAGGAATAAATCCCAATACAAGTATATACAACTTTAAAAAAAAAAAAAAAAAAAGGAAAAACAAAACCTACATTAAACCAATTAAAATTATAACTTCAAAAATAGAAATCTGTTTTTCTTTCTCAATCCTTTTCTTATCATTGAATTTCTCAGCAACCATCAATAATATCATCAAAAACCAAAGTCAACAAACTAGCCCAAATGAGTCAAAGCATGCCACTCCCCCAGAAAACCAAACACAAAAAGAGAAAGAAACGGAAACAAACAATCAAAGTAGTTCATTTTCTAATGCAAAAAGTTCAATACTTTCTTACCAGAAGTAGTATGTGAAATGGGGTGGTGATCATTTTGATCTTCTTTGAGCAGTTAAGAAGAGAACTCCCTTGAGGGGCCTAAATTGAACCCCAGGAGTGAACTTTACTAACTCTTCTATACAGTCTTTGAGCTCTACTGGGCATGTTTTGGCGAAGTTGGCTGCTCCTTTTTTGTGCAGACCTTACCTGTTTCAGTATCTCCGTGGTTAACAGGCAGTGCTTGCATTTCCAAGTTGTCTTTTGACGACAAATCGGCGATTATCCGAGCAATGGCAGACGACAGTTTGTTTATTACCAAATGGTTTACGCGCGGTTTCTAAGTTTGAGCGACAAGTCGTCCACGAGTTTTACTTCCAATAAAATGATGGAATGAAATTCAATTATTTATGGGATGGAAAAATGTTTATTTAATTGTGTAAGTAAATGATTTATGTTGCTTGATTACATTTTAGTGGTTAGGGTTGTTATTTTTCAATTATTTTATTAAAACAACAGAGATTTTAATTTTAAAAAATTTAATTTAATTTAATTAATTGAGTTTTTATTAAATTTAATCAAGTCAAATAAATCATTAAAAATCTAATTAAGTTAATTAAATTTATTAAAATCAGTATAAATTAAAACTTGACATGAGCTAAAATTATGATTATAAGTTCATCATACTAAATATAACTTTTTAAATTATCCTATTATTATTATTATTATCTGTATATCTCATTTATATTTATAAAATCTCTTATTTTTAAAAAAAATATATAAGTAAATTTAAGGTGAATGAATAGCAAAAATAACATGACAAAGAAAAGTAAAAGATATAGGGGGGAATCTGAATTAAATTGGAATTTAATATTATTGCATTGACAAATTTGGTTACATTCTATAGTGGGGTTGGTCCCCAAGGTTTGATCTGATACTCAATCAAATGAATGAAAAAATCTGTATGACTTTCCTCCTGAAAATTTTGTGACCATCTCCCTACCGAGACAAAATCAATCTCTGCAGCCCTCTTGATTTCTGACCTCCACTTCTTTATGGTATGTGTATGATCTACCTGTACAGTATCGTATATCATGATTTTTGATCCTGTGTTCTTGGAAGCTGGCTTGCACCATTGATCTTCCAGAATTTAATTTAGTATCCTAGGTATAATGTTACTACATCCTAGACGGGACTAGTATGGTTTGAGCTATCTTTGGTTCCAGTTTCCGGTTCCTTTGCGACAGACGAATGTGGCTTAACAGAACCCTCTAAAGAATGGTGTTCTTGCTCATGCTGAGCCAGCTTTGCCCATATCAGAACCAAGAACACCATGACTAAAGAGAGAAACACCAGCGATGTCCACACCATTCGAATGTGTCTCTTCAATGGTTTGCAATGGTCCAAAAGGATTTCAGAAAACGCGTCCTTCACTGTTTGACATTCTACAAGATTTTCCATCTCAGGATACACATTTAGCAGGCTCTGAATGGATCTTGTGTATGCCTCAACTGTTGTATAATCATTATGCGATATGAATTGTCCGCTGGCACATGTTCCGTTGTCGAAACTGGAACAAGTAAATACCTTTAACACCTATGGAATAGCAATTCAGTTAGCGGACATGAACAGCAAGATCTTAGGCTGCAAAATTTCTCTGATCTTCCCTTTGACATACCTGTGGGATATCGCCGATTCGGATTGCGTTAGAAGGGCACTTATCAGGCTGGAACTGGTATTCAGGTGGTGCTGAGAAGGGATTGCACACTGTATAAGGCAATCCTTGTATGGTCGATAAGTTTGCATTCACCTGTGATGTTTCAGCAGAAGAAGGTATTAGTGTAAATCACATGATAAAATGACTGAGGTTCGATGGGATAGAAACAAAATGCAAATGAAATGTAGCATCCTGCTAATCTACCTGATTGACAAGGCTGTAGATCCCTTGACTGACATCAAATAAGACTGGTTTTGCAGAGAGCAATTGATCGCAGGGAAGGATTGAACTCAAGCTGTTATTGTAAGGGTTCTGTTGAAAGCTTTCGAGAGCTGTGCATGAATCTCTTGAAAAGCTGCAGAACATGTGGATTTTCCCTCAATAAGTACTCAGAAACCTCAGCTCCTCAATCAATTTCTTATGAACTTTTGTTTAGAATAGAGAAATTGAGGTAATGGAAAAAACTTAAAGACTTACTTTTGTAAGAAGAAATACAGCCCAAAAAATATCCAGCATAGAACAGTCAGGATCCAACACACTGCAATTAGTCTGCAAGAGAAACAAATCATAAGAATTTGTATAAGCCAATGTACTTGACAGTCAATTCTCTCTTTTAGGAAGTGTGCTTTCGGCTTCAGCCATGTAAGGATCCTTTATTTCACTTACATGTTAAGTGGTCGCCGTAACCTCAGAGTTCCACAGACTGCAACAGAATGAATTCAAACTTTAAATGAGAAATATATTCAACATGATCATAATAATGAATGAATGTTCAGATGCTGAATCATAATAAATTTCCGGATTTTGGAGTGTTTTTTCTTTTCCATTCTGATTTCACGAGGCTCAAAAGTTGTATTAGTCAACTAAATTGAAAAGGCAGCAGGACTAATGAGTTGGACACATAGGGAGAAATACCTGAAAGAGCAATTAGCGCAGCCAGGTTCAGCGAAATTGTCGCTGTGGTTACTATATACCTGTAGCAAGTATCATACACTATCTTTTAGAGAAGCTCAAATGGACATGGATACACATGATTTGCGATCGGAGAGACAAACTTACACAATCTTGAGACCCTTATCGATCAACCGCCTATTCTTCCTAGCTTGTCTTTGTATATCAGCAGCCTCAGCATCAAGTTGCTCTGATGTGGAGGTAAGGAAGCTAGACGCCTGAACCGCAGTGCTTTGATTAGATGCTCCTAGACTCTCTTTCATGTCCTTCATTGCTCCTGTTGTGTTGTACATGGTTTTCGTTGCATTGTTTGCCGTGTCAATGATGATGTCGACAACAGTTTTTGCTCGCGAATGGAACTTCGCATTCCCTCCAAGAACAAGCCCAGATGCAGTTCTGCAGATAGTTTTCTATTTGTTAGACTTGCATCAGTTAATATTATTTGGATTTTGGAATGCAAAAGTGGAGTGACTTACATTGCTAAGATGGTGAAAAATATAGCCAGGAGAATAGGCCAGAGGCAACATTGCTTATGGCAAGGTGATCTTTTCTTCAGCTTTTCATTCCTTCTATTCTTACAACAAAAGACAGTTGCTAGCAGAAAGCCTCCATATGCTATGCCACCAAGAAGCCAGATTACGCCAATGACATATCCATGAACTCCTGTGAACATGGTTGACTGCAAAAAATACAACATGAGATTACATTAATAAATGCTAAAATTATGATGGCATCACTGATTTCCTCCATGAGCATCATGATTTCACATAATTATGAATTTAAAGAGAGATTAATAGGGAATTACACTCCAATAATGTTTGTTTTTTATATCATATCCTCCTCTATATTTCTTGAAATCCTTTAGTGGATCCACCCTCACAGTATCATCTGGCTGCATCACAGTCTGTGATACATTGTTTACAGCAAGCACATTTGTACCTGATAAAACCAGAACAACACCAAGAAATCATTAGCTTAAGGGCCAAGTACTTTTCTCCATCTAAGGAAATGGGCCAGTTTGGATTTCCGGATTGAAGAGCAACTTCAATCTTCGAAAGCTTACCAGGCTCAGAAGAATTTGATGAGAAGGTTTGTCCTGCAATGAGATTTGAGCCTAAAATGACCAAGAAAATCAAGGAAACAACCAAGAGGGTGGCATGTGTGGAGCCCATCTCTAACCTGTCAACCAAGCAGTAGAAAAGTAAACAAATGCTCATAAAATTGGATTGACCATAATTGATGCATCCATGATTTTCCAACTAACCCAATGCTAATGCTAATGCTACTTTTTGAACCGCACCAGGAAATGGACTGACCTAACCCATCAAACTAATTTGACAGAAAAACTAAAACCCATCAAACAAGTTCTTAATACTTTAACCAGAACCTGACTAACAAGAGAGAAGAAGGAGATGGGAGGCTTAACTTTAATTTGCATGGATCATTTTAGCATTACTTGTTAAGCTATAAGGAAGCTGGAGATTAAACTAATAATCTCCCTAGAGACAAAAAGAAAAGATTAAACAAAAAAAGTGCAATTTACTTTAAGTGTGAATGGAGAAAGATGTTTTCTGCTTCATAAATAGTTGCACAACTTTTGCAAAAGCAACTTGTTTTATTTAGCACAAACTCCTTTGCAAGTAAAGAACATTTTGTAACCTCCCACATCTGAATATGGGACCTCTTCGAAGTTACAAGATCACCAATTTGCTTTCTCAAGAATCTAAGAAAGTTTAATCAAAGATTATGTTTCCATGCATTTTCCCTAAATTTAATATATAAAAGGTACTATCTCAACTCAGAAAAGACAAATATAAAAAGAGTTTCTCAATTATTATCTCGAAACAGAAAAGACATCATCGATCTCGAAACAGAAGAGAAGGATACAAAAAGAGGTGCAGAAGGGATAGTCTCTCCTTCCTTTTTAATGACTGGGGCAAGCAGATGCCACCAAAATTTTGGGAACAAGAAAGGATACACACTGCAAACTAGATCATAGCAATTCAGTTAACTTACCAAAACAAAAGGACAGCCCTCCTTCAACAGCTAGATATCTTCAATCTGTACTTCAATAACTCAACAAAAATCTTGCAAAAGTTTTCAAATATTCTCCAAAATCCTCCAGCAGAAACTTCTCATATATGATCAAAAGCTTCAAGTATGCAATATATATCCAGCTTCAACCCCAGCTGCTTACAACGACCTGAATCAAGGAAAGACAGGAGCTAGCTTGTTCCATTCAAATCTTCCAGGAGCTGCCTTCTTATATTGATTATTAGAAGAAAAAATCTCTATCTAGAAGCTGAGACTCTTCCTATGCAACATGTCTTTTTACAGTCCACGAAATCCTAAAGAAGGGAAGAAGAAAACAGTATCCTCTAGTAAGGAACCTCACCTGAAAACACACCTCTAGAATTTCAAATTCCTTAACCAAGTTCTCCTCGTAACTTTCAAAGCAGCAAAATATCTCTTAACAACAATATCAACCCACATGTCAAACACTTAAATAAGCAACCAAGACCTCGTCAAATACTCACATGTTTGAGTGGAGGAAGTTTGGTTATTTTTCAACTTAATCCACTCATTAAATTGCACCAACTCCTTCCAAGCTTTTTTTTTTGTCAACCTTATTCGGTCCTGTACACACCCAAACGGTGCTATTTGTAGATGGGACTGCATGACAATGGAGGTGGCTACATAATGAGAATGTGGTTAAGGATTTCTTATGGTCCTTGTATTTTTTGTGCTAGTCAAATTGAGTCCTTTTTTTTTCATATCACAACAAATCAACCCTTTTACTTGCAAATAATGATGATGTGATTCCTTTTATCAAGCTCTTACACTGACTAAAGATTATACGTGATTGAAAAATGTTGAGGATAATTTGATGGGAGCTGTCAAATACTCTTTAATTTGAAGCAGAAGGGCTTGTTTGATAAATATAAAGTAGAGGGGTTAATTCGATCAAATGTGAAATGTGAAGGAAACATGTCTCTCTCTCAGGAAGTCAAAAAAAGACCAAACTCTTGCATTGTGGTCAAGTTAAGAACCCATTTTGGCTCTTTGGTCGTGACCATAGTCACCATTTGATTTGTACCTTGTTTATTTTATGTAAGGTGTGGATGAATCTAACTAAAACTATATTAAAAGACAAGCAGCATCCATGTTGTCTTTGCTCAATAAATGAGAAAGGAACCCTAATTTTTTTTTTTTCTACTTTATTTGTCGACGAAGGAGAGGTCAAAAAGATACAACGAATAAAAGAAAGGATTTATAAGTATGTATGGTAAAAAGGAAAAAAGATACTATAATTATATTTTTTTTCTTGGCTTGAATTGACCACAAAGAATTCAAGAAAATGGGCAAACTCTAGAGCCACTCTTCTGATATGGGTTTAGACCACCCATATATTTTTTGTAAAATTTAATTTGGGAAAGGTTCTTGGTCATGAGTTTTAAAGTAAAAAAATTCAAAATCAAAATAACACAAATTAAAAAAAAAAAATTAACGAGTTAGGGACGAAATTGTGACCAAATTAACTAGGTCAGTTGATCAATCTAGTTTTTAATTAGGATTAATTATGTTTTTTTTTATTATTTGTTTTTTAACCCGAATTGATCTTAATTCCGAGTTAATCAAATTTCAGGTCAATCAGGTCCTGAATTGATATGATAAGCCAGTCCAGATTTTTAAAATCGTCGAACCACCCCACTCTACTCAAATTCATATGGTATTAAAGTGCCTAATAGATACAAAAGTTGTAGTATAAGATTGTCCTAGTTTGTTACTTTACGTTAATGATGACATCCACCGTTTCTTAATGGAAACTGTTAGCTATTTTTGTATTGATTGCATCTATGCTAAGGAATGTTAGTAAAAGAGGAGACGTAGTCTCTCTTTATTGTTATGTTAATATTAATAGTATTATTGGATTAGTTTTTATGTTTTAAGATTAGATCTTTTATTAAATAAATTTTAGATAAATCATTCAGAATCATAATAATATATTTATGTGAATTTTTTTATATATCCTATGGTAATGATTTCAAAATAAAATAATAATATAAAAGCTAAATTTTTTTCAATCTTATTAAATTTTATGCTGCTATACAAGTTTATATGAAATTTAGTCTAGGCTAGGTTTCAATGAAAATAAAGTAAAAACTAACTCTATCAAAACTCAAGTAACTCGAACGATTTCACTTATATGTTGATTAGCTCGGTTAAAATTTAATTTAATTTAAAAAAATTAAAACATATCTTTATAACTTTTTTAGAAAAAAAAAAAAAAAAGCAAACAAACAAAGAAACTAAGTTTTGATGTTATTCGAATAACTTTATGCATATCAACATTTTAATATATTAAGAGTAAAAGGGACAAAAGATTGAGCTAATAATACTTTTGAAAAACAATTGTAGACACCAATGGAGGATATGCATGTACACGATTTGGAAAGGTAGAGTTGGTAAGGGGACTCTTACTTCTTAAGTAACTTCAAGTGTCTTTATATATATATATATATATATATATATAGAGGAGAGAGAGA
Organism: Populus alba; assembly: GCF_005239225.2. Classification (NCBI taxonomy): domain Eukaryota; kingdom Viridiplantae; phylum Streptophyta; class Magnoliopsida; order Malpighiales; family Salicaceae; genus Populus; species Populus alba. The sequence continues at coordinate 3,631,324 of NC_133300.1, read as the reverse complement.
GAGGAGGAGAGAGGGAGAACCTAGAGGTGGTGTACGCTATGAAATATATTAAAAAGAACTAAAATCTCTTGGAAAGTATTGTAGCTGTAGATTTATTCTTTCTAGTGTTTTTACTTTTATACTTAAAAAACTTATTAAAAAAAAAACACAATCTAATAGCATTGAAGTTTTTTTTTTTTTTTTGCATAGTTTATTGTTATCACCAAATAGAACGAATAAGTATATTTTTTATTTTAATTATACATTAAAATAATTCAAATATCCTTGAAAGCAAAACAAATTAAATTTGGTGTCAATGCATATTTTTTACATTTTCACAGTGATTTTTTTTTCTATTATAATTTCAGACGAGGAGAACTTTAGTATTTACATAAATATAAAAAAAAAATAAACAATTAAAATACACATTGAAACTAAAAAAATACCTTTAAAATAAAAAAAAAATTAAGCAAAATGTCAAGGGGTGTTTTCGACTTTTCACAATAGTTTTTTTATAATTACAAAATCAGCGCAAGGTAATTTCATATTTGGCTAAACAAAAAATGGTGGGCATGCGTGGGAGGTATCAACGCCCTTCGAGTGGCGCTTGTAACACCTCTCAATGTCCAAAAATACCCTTATGTCATGTTATTGAAAGCGTCACCATGTCCTCTTCCTATTAGTATGGGACGTGTCTTTGTTGGTGATCTGATTTAGAGTTAATGAGCCTTTCTTCTTCTTTTTCCTTCTTCTCTCTCTCCCTAAAAAATTACGGCTCAACCCTCTTGGTTGTTAGCATTTCAATTTTTCTCTTTATTCTTTTGATTTCTAATGTTTTTTTTATCTTGAACCTTTTGTAAAAGTTTTTTTTGATTTCAATCTCATCCTTCCATCTCAATTTACCAAATATTATATTTTTCCAATGTGGTCTTTATTCTTTAGATTTCTATTTTCTATCATTAGCTTTTTTGTAAAAGTTTTAGTAGTTTTAAATTTCATCTTTTAATTCAAATTGATAATATTATTATTTTTTTTAAAAAAAATTTGGTCCTCATTGTTTTGATTTCTAATTGTTTTTTTTATCCTTTTGTAAAAGTTATTATTCTTTTTAACTTTCCCCTTTAATTACAACAATGTTTTATTTTTTAAGTCAATTTTTATCCTAATTCTGTTTTTAAAAAAAATATCATTTTACTAAATTGATTTTTTTTTCAATTTCATCCTGCAATTAAATATAAAATTTATTTTGTATTTTAATTTTTATCCTCATTCTTTTAATTTCTATTCTTTAAAATCTTTTTTGTTTAATTAAAATTTATTTTTCAATTTTATCCTTCAATATTTGATTGATTAAGAAATTAGACTTCATGAATGTTTTTATATTAGGTGCTTCGAATCTAATAAATCGATTCACAGATTTGAAAAAAAAAAAAAGTCTTATAATCCTTTTTATTTTTTTATTGGATTATTTGAATATCATTATTTGGACTATGAATTTAGCAAGATATTATAAGTTGGCTAAGCTTTAATTACATTACATGTTGTAATGACCATGTATTTTATATCATTTTTTTTTTACCTAGTTTCAACATTCAAACTTCTTTTTTTTTTTTTGGGTTAAAGAAAAAAATTATCCGGCCATATGATGAAACAAAGAAACCAAAGCTAACATATAAGAGAAATACAATAAAACCATAATGATACTAAAAGAATCCTAAATACGGTACAGCTTACTTAAAACAATAACCAGGACAGAATCGCCAAATATTTGGACAAGATTGCTTTATGCTTATATATATATATATATATATATATATTATATATATATATATATATATATATATATATTACTGTTCAACTCATACAAAAAGCTGAAATCTTGAGACTATATGCTATATATATGATTTTCTAGGCATTAAAAGAAGAAGGAATTTCTCTTCTTCTGGATTAATCTGTAAGCAAAGTAGTGTTTGGCAATCTAGCCCAGAAATAGTCCAAGAAACCAGTTCAGTCAATCTCAGATCACGGGCGGATAGAACAGCAGAATAGCTAGCACGTTGGCTGCTTTCCAGAGACGGAGAGGACAAGTTGAAGGTCTCTTTCTAGAGACGATAGAAACTTCAAATCTTTAGTGATTAATGATTTTATAAAAGAGACAATGAGAGGAAAAATAGCAGAGCAAGTGAAAGTCAAATGTTTGTTAGTTCTCTTTCAAATCAAACGGCTGTTGCTCTTGCATACCCAATGACATCATTGACATGCATAGCTTTGTTTGGCAAGAATTTCTTGCACCGGTTTGATGAACCCTGAGGCTTAGGGTTTTGGAAGTAAGATAATTTGAATGGGAAACTGTAGACTTTTTTTTTTTTTTTTTATCTAGATTTCTTTGCTTTTGTGCCAAAATTAGTGAAAACCTCCCAGCTAGGGTATGAAGATGTGACTCAAGGTTTGGCCAAATAATTTATAATTATAATTGATAAAGTCAACCTGAAACCTTACCTAATAAGATTTTAATTTGAATTAATTTCAATATTGACCTAATTAAATTAAATTATATCTAATAGTTTGACTTGTAACCTAGTTAACTTAACCAAACTCAATCCAAACTTGGCTAAGTTAAAACCATAAAATTTAAAAGAAAAATTAAAACTACATCGTTTTGAACAAAAATAATAAATCCAAGTTAACCTAGCAATCTATAGATTGACTCACTAATCTAGCCCTTTGACAGGTTAGATCCCAAACCACTTTCGACAACTATGCTATAATAACAAGAAGTAGGGATAGCTAAATCCATGATCTAATTAATGTGATGGTTTGATTTGTGATCTAATTGATCCAACTAAACTCTATCCAAACTTGATTAAGTAAAAACCATAGAATTTAAAAAAAAAAAATTAAAACCATATTGTTTTAAACAAAAATAATAAATCTAAATTAACCCAACAATTTATAGATTGACCCAGTGACCTAGTCTTTTAACAGGTTAAATCTCGGACCAATTTTGACAACTATGCTGTAATAACAAGGAGGGATAGCTAGCTAAATCCATGACCTGATTAACTTGATGGTTTGACTTGTAACCTAATTAATCCGACTAAACTCTATCCAACCTCAGCTAAGTTAAAACCATGAAATTTTAAAAGAAAATTAAATCCATGTTGGTTTAAACAAAAATGATAAATCCAAATTAACCCAGCAACCAACAGGTGGGTCAGATTCCAGAACTGGTTGGACAACCATGCTATGATAACAACAGGGATAGCTAAATCCATGAAGCCCAAAGTTGAAAAAATAAATAAAACAGATGGAAGGGTCTTTCCCTTGTGACAAAAGCTTATCTAAAAAAAGCACACCAAACTCCACAAACTTCCCTGAAGTTGTCTCATCTCAAAAGGTAATTACCTTCATATTTACTTGGCACAACACTGATCAAAAGATTACAAAAAATAAAACACAATTTTTTTTCATCAAGCACTAATCATTATTATTATTATTACTAATTCCCTAAGTTTCTACGCAAAACCCAAGGCACAAACTACATTGAAGAAAAACTATAATGAGGGTAAAAGTTAAAAGAAAGAAAGAACTAAAAGCCATTATACAGTTAACAGCATGCTGAGCTAGGGGCGGATTTCCCATTGGAAAATGATGGTCAGCTTGGCGGCAGTTATTTCTACAGGCAGATTGATGCTTGCATTAGAAGGTTTGATCGCATCTTGAGAACTGACTGAAGATAATTATTGCCTGGGAAGGTTTGGAGGCAGAAGGATGGTGTCTGCTAGATCATCATTCAACTTGACTGGAAGTGGTGGCATCTGCTTCATGAGTTCTGGCACATCATCCATCCTGCAAGTAACCAATAAAATGAATTCTATCTGGGAAAAAGAAGAAAGAAAAAGAGAAACAAATTCCTTTCATCCTAAGAAAAGAGACGCCATCCAGCACAACTGAAGACTCAATGGAGCATGAGCACAGCAGAACAAATTCCTGAAAAATTAATTCTTCGACCCAAGACTAAATCTGTCTCAGACTCCAACCTAACACCTTTAATCCAATCTGTAATCGAAGTTTCAGTTGCTTTGATAGGAGACTCAATAGAGCATCAAACAATGTCTAAGATCAGTACATCAAACAGGTGTTGTTAAAAGTGTTTTTGTAAACCCCCACAGCTGTAACAAAACCAAGCTGAGTATCACACTGCTTGGACTGAGCTTGGATCGGAGATACCTGAACCGAAGCTTGATTTGAAACCAATAAATTGGGTCCAAACTTCGGTAGGCAGCAACTGGTTTTACTCCATACATGCCCACCCCCACCCTCAATTTCTTTCCTTTTTTAGATACAGGATCATAGGCCTCCAGACATGGCTTGAAATTTAGATCAAAGGTCATTGGTGTTTAACTTCAATATTTGCAAAATCATGGGAGCTTCATTATTGAGTGTGCTTTTAAAAGTTTGAGTATAGTATGATTAATAGAAATTCGCATATTAGGCATTGGTAAGCCTAAGCCCCCTCTAGTGAGGCGTGGCCTGCATCCCCCTTACATGCAAAGCCTCTCTACAGTGTAAGAACAGTCTTAAACCAGATGTGCAGTTCAGAGTGTATTTATATGTCAATCACATGATGGAAATCATAAACACAGAGACATACAAGAATGAATGCTGCTTGCATCTTTTATAAAAGAAATCTACTGAGAAAACAAATAGCTAATGAATGCATATATGTAAACATGCAGCGAGAAAGAAGAAATATACAGCATTAAGCCATCATAAAATCTACTTAATAGAAAAAGCTAAGAAGAACCAAAAACATACTCATTCATAACTTTGCAGATGTTGTCACGAGTTTGGCGGAGAAGACTGAGGTTTTCTTGTATCTGAAAAGTCAAGGATAAATTAACAGCAATTTCAGTTGACAGCCACCAAGATGCACAAAGTGTGACTTGCAAAAAGGGGCTCTCGTAAAAAATATCACTTGCAAACATTAAGGAATGTTATTCACATAACACATAAGTGGGGAAGAGAGTGTGAGAGAGACTGAAGCAAATAACACATCGAGATATTTTAGTTAAGTCAAACCCATTCAAACCATGTGTTTCATGCATCGAGTTATTACAATTAAATAAAAAATTGCAATCATCTGTAATCATAGATGTGAAAAGGGTGTGTTCAAAGGGCCCTGGATCACTCTCAATAAATGCTTTGCGAACTCTAAATTCAGAAAAAAAATAGTGTGAAATAATGAGATCATGACAGAAGTATTCACCTGATAACTTGCAAGGTTTGCAGAAATTTGATGGAGGGTCTGTGCATTTTGATTAAGAAGCTCTCCTGTAACTCCACCAATTACTGCAAGTGGCAAATAATAGCTCTTTAATGACACATGACAATAGCAACACAGTAAAAGATATTACAAATTAACACAACTATCAAAAGATTCCTGGAAAACTAAGGCTTTGTCGCAAATCCTTTCCGAATTCTAATTCACCATCCCATTAAACTTAAATCTTACTGTACTATCATAAATGCAGGAAAATCTCAATTATCAAGCAACACAACCAAGAAAAGCTGTTCATTGGCATAATAAAAGTCAACAATGACCCATCTCAACATTCTCCTCTTTCTTCTTCTTAAGCCCATTAATGGCACTTAGGTATTACATCCTTTAAATGTTTTCCTCACATAAGTTGCTCAGTGTCAGGCAATACCAGAGGCTGGATTATCTCCATTTATGAACTCAACTAGAATCACATGCCAAGTTCTTACTCAAAATGGCATTTCTACGTCGTTCTACTTACCATTTGTTTTGTCTCTGCTCAACCTATGCACTAGCATGCAACATACACGCATGAAAAATTTCTAAAGCCGAAGCAACCAGGTTATCTTTCTTGGTCCATCAGAACTTAAGACATCTTTGTTATTACCTAATTAAAAGAAAGTTACTAATAAGGATCTGAACACTTGAGAGTAGCTATTCCATTCACCCATCCAGTAAATTCTATTTCCATTAAACAATACAACTGAACCCTCCTTGTGGACAATATTTGTTTAAGGTAGTCTTTAAGGTAGCATTACTGTTTTTTAATAACTTAATATGAGAAAAACTCCACATCCACATAAAAGCTTCATTTTTTATGGGGAAACTAAAACTTGATCATACTACCAACATTCACATCTTAGCAATGCAATCAGAAATTACTGTTTTTGAATAACTTAATATGAGTACCTACTGCCTGACCAATACTTTCAAGGATGAAAAATAAATACGGCAATCACATGTGTAGCACAATTGATTCTAGAGTCTACAAAATTGCTGCAGTCAAACATGTGCCAAGAAACTGCAAGGAAAAGATAAGCATATAAAACATAACATCTAACGTGAATGCTTGACATTTTTAAGATAACAGCTCATTCAAATGCTAGTATCTAATATTAGATCTAAGATTGTGTTTCCTATGTTGTTAAAATTTTGGAACTGAAACATTAAAGGGGGTAAAATTTAAGGGGGTGTAGAATCAGTTAGGAATATTTGCTAGGAATTCAAAGATTTATAAGTGTGAGTGGATACCGATGCAAGTCAAATCAAATTTGAAGTTAAATATAAGTAAAAAAAATATAAAATAATATATATTTTGAAGGCACCAAATGTGAGGTGGAAGGAAAAGATAAAAAATGTGTGATAAATTCATAAAAGAAAGAGAAAAGCCATAAAAACAGAAGTTTCCCCCTCAAAAAATTCTTCCTCTTAAAACACCCCCCTCTCCCATAAATTTTACCGAACATATTTCACCCCCTTTACCCTCATAATAAACACATCATAAGCAGTAAAAATTTCACCATTAATTTGGAAGCCACTATCAACTAAAACTTGGTCAAAAGCCAGCAACTTGAAAAAATATTGATAGCAGATAAAGTTGCAGAAAAGAAAAGGAAAAGAAAATGTTTCCAAAACTGTTTGGAATACACAAAGGTTTTGTGAAGGATAGAACCTCACCATCATACGAGATTCCTTCGTCACTGTCCAGTGGCATCATTGGAGTTGCAAATGGAGTAACATTGGGGCGGGTAGCCATGAAGTTAGAAGTCTTTGCAGAAGGCTCATTATGTCTTTCCTGAGAAAAAGAAAGCAGAATATATAACCTAAGCATCGTTCATTCCGTGAAACCACTATCACTTTCAAAGATTCTCACTACACGTGTATTATTAATGTACCATGTGATGCCATGAATTAATGTATCCGAAAAGGAATTGTCCTTGAAATCATTAACAGCGAATTGTTAGACAATCACCAGTTTCACCACATTAGAAATTTAGTTATGCCAATTAAATGAAAATTTAGGCAGTCCAAAGCATATTTTCCATTGAACAGGTTTGAGTTGATAACACATAATATTTTCCAGCTCTTACGCCAATCCTTATCAGATTTATCATTACTAGCCTGAATGTGTTGCCTGTCTAATAAATTTTGCGACTTGACAATGGACATGTCTGCGTGAGAAATTATCGCAGATTAGATTGAAAAAACTATGACCCATACCCACAGGTGGGTTTTTAACACCTTACATGTGACACAACTATGACCTGAGAAGTAAAACTTCAGTTCGAGATCCAGGACAACTAAATTAAGTAAACCACAATCAATTTACACAATATATAAACAGTACGGAGGAAACTAATGCATCTAAATCCACAGTTGAATGTGTGAGAATTCAACAGGCTGTAACATAATTTTCAACTAAAAATTAGTGCAACTCCCACAGATGAGATTCGCGACAAAATAAAAGATACCATACCTTTTTATCTTTGCTTTTCCGTACTAGATTATCTTCCTTCCTTCGCTTGCTATTTTCCTTTTTCTGGATAAAGAAACAAATCAATTAGTAGATTTGACTCGCAACCAACAGATAATCAGATATAGAGTAACAAATGATGTAAAACTTCAAAAGGAACCACCAAGCTGTCTCTTTTGCAAAGCAGGCTTGCACCGTTCAAAATATAAATCCTCCATGGGTTGATATTTATTTAACTACAGGATATGCAAGTTTTGGCAGTCTAGCAAACAAAGATGCTGAGAATTTAACAAAGGCTTCATGAAGCTAGAACTAAGAGAACTACAGTCATCCATCTGCAACGCATAGCAACATCTCGGACTGTCTTGTTTGGTAGCTGCAAAGCTATCTTTGCATAACGTACTACATTTGTTTCCATTGCAAATCTGTGAGACATAAGGAAAACCATATTTTAGATTAATTAATTGTGAACCAGTACTTGGATAGAGAAATTGAATTTCAGTAGCCATTTTCTTTTCTTCTTTTTTTCCAGTAATTTACTGACGTTTGACTGAAAATCAAGAGCAAAAATACAAGATTCAATGACTTATTGAGAAAAGAAAGTAGTTCATGATTGCTCAAAAAGAGCTCATTTCGTGAGGCTTTGGTTCCCGTAATAATCTTTTTAATACAACTTTCTTTTTGTAGCACAATAGGTATCTAAGAAGAAGTAATACTCAACAAAGACACTTACACCAGTGAACTTTTGAGAATAACAGAACACTAATTTAATATTTAAAACCATCTACAACTCCAAACAGATTATATGATTTCAATATAATTTGGCCAATCATAATCAAATCCAGAAATTTCAAGCATTCAGCTAAAAGGATCTAAATTATTTGTTATTTGATCCAAGATGGAAATGTTTTCACTTGGTAAGATAAAACAAATATTGAATAAGGATATCGTTTCACACATCAAGGACAGTGACACTATAGGCAAGTTCTCATTGGTAAGGCACCAACAATTAAACCCAAATTTTAGTTATTGTATTCGAGACAGCAAAGAGGGGGGTGAGGGAAAAACAAGGATTTTGGTTAATAAGTTTCACTTCAAAATATGATATAAACACACTATGCTGTTTAATACTGCAACTTACTACCTCGCGGAGACATGTAAGATTCCTAATGTGAAAATTAGCTAAATAGCTAAATTTGGTTTGGAAACGAAAGTGATAGATTACCTACAACAAATTCATTGACGATTTGAGTAGGAGCGCTTTAATTTTGAGAAAAAAATACATTTCAACAAATTCCTTAGTAGCAACCCATGTTCATAATTTGATAAAAACTCATGTTAGTCTGGCTGTGCAACATGTAACTGTTTCAGAATTGTTAGTGACCTCTAACAGTTCACCAATAACATAACTCAACAAACTCTACAATCACCTCAAATAATTCAAGTTTGAACTCAAGCTGCAATTTATCAAACTATAATTTATCCAATAATAAACGAAAAAAATGCCACAGAAACCAAAAAAGAAAAGGAAAAAACAAGACGAGACGAGACTCATCAACTCCTCAAAATTCAATTAGTTTCCTAAGAAACCAATATTCAAACCAAAAAAGATGATCAAAAACATGAATTTCAAAAAACCCTCCAATAAAAACCAACAACAGCCTCAAAAAACAAAAAAACTTACTTAGCCAACCCTTCTTCAAGAATTTCCTGTTCTTCACCAGTCCAATCATTTGATATACCAGGATTATGCTTCAAAGATGAGCCAGAAGAAGGGTCTTGACCCAAATTACCATTATTTGGATTGCTTCCATTGAATGAAGAAGGACCCTGATTGCCTTCTTGATTATGTGTCCCGGATGGGTTTGCCATTGAAAAACAATCTCTTTCCAAAATTTATTCTCTAACTATCAGCACAAAATAAATAAAAAAGTTTGAATCTTGTTGTCTATATCTATAAACAGAGTGTGTTCTTGACTGAAGGGAGCTCTATTGACAATGAAAATCACTGGAGAGAGGGTGTGTGTACGGAATTCAAAGGGGTGGAGAATTTTTTTTCTTTTTTCTTTTTTCTTTTATGGTTTGGAAGAGAAATAAAGAAGGAGTTTTTATTAAGAAAGAAGAAATGGAGTTTTCATTTTTATAGTGTATGGAAGAAAGGTGGATGTGGTGGATAAGTTTAAGGACTAATATGCCCCTTGTGTAATTATGAAGTGATTGTGATTAATTATGGTAATCTTGCAACAGATTTTATGATTACTTCCCAATTACCATTATGGGTTTTGATATTTTCGGAAATTTCTGAGTTTTGAATTTTTTTTATTTTTTTTTAGTAGTGAGTAATATAATGCAATATTGTCCAAAATCTTGTTGGCAAATTCAAAAAAATTTGAATTAAAGGGTAGAGATACATAACATTTGAAAAAAAAATAAAAAAATAAAAAATAAAAGCAATTTTGTAATACAATTGAAAAGGAAATAAACATATTACTAACATTGCAAAGAATAGTGAAGTTATAACTTAATTGATTCTCCCATTTAAAAAGTAGCATAATAAATAAATAAAAATATAAATAACATAATTTATTTTTTCATGTAAATTATTTTATTTATAAAATGTATTATTTAAGCGACAAAACCTGACTCTAGCCTAGTTTTATAAATAAAAAAAAGAGTTGATCGTGAGTGATCCGGATTAATTTGCAATCTAGTTAACCTAAAAATAATTCATTAGCTTTTTAAAAAAATAAAATGATATTTATTTTAATTTTAAAAAAATTAAATAATTAATTTTTAAAAAATAATAAGTTAACTTATCTATAACTCGGGCTTTCCTGGAATCAATATTCAAATTGAATTTAACAGCTATGCAAATTATTATTGATTGGCTGGATTTTTAGACTAACAAGATTTTTATTTGACTTTATAATTTAAGTAATTCAAGGTGGGTTGGATTAACGTGTGAAATTGTTGGATTATTGATTAATCTATTAAAGATTGGTCTATAATTAGCATCTCTTATTAAAATAAAAACTCTCCTGCCGAACTTATTGCTCAATCATCAGGGAGTCTTCTGCATTATTAGGTTGAAATCACACATCCTCGAGTCCTTAACATTTATATCTTGAAAATGATAGAGCAGAAGAGACTTTTTTTTTAAAAAAAAAAAAAAAAAAAAGTCAAACTGAAAGTCCAGCTGTTGATATTTCATATGAATGGATAATCATGCCATGGTGTCAAGGAAAATAATGTATGATAAAATCATTGGTATGGTCAAGGCACATCAAAATTAAGGTATTTTCAATTAGATTTTATACAAACAATCTACATGTATTAACTCTTAATAAAAGAATTTTTTTTCTTAATTTTTTTTTAAGTTATACCCAAAATAACTATATAAATAGCAAATATATTCAACAAATTAATTGGTCAAAGTCTCCGAATAATGTTGAAACTTTAGAAGAAACAAAAATCATTTTTTTATAGTGAAAGGGATTACTATAGGATATTATTATATTCTTTGAATATTCACCTTTGAAGTTCTAACTAAGAAAACCAAAGAGAAAGAGCATACCTTTTTTTTTTTTTAATCATTTGACCATTTCTCTAAATATATGTTAGATAATGTGGCTGAAAGTGATTTTTTTTAATCATTTTAAAAAATTAATTAGGTGATTTTCGAGGATTTTAATATATTTATATCAAAACCATTTAAAAATTCTTAAAACATTCTTATTAATTTTTTAATGATATATCATGATTAAAAAAAAACATTTGAGAAGCATTTTAGAAAATATTTAAACATCAATGCTTAAATTTGCCATAATATGTTTTTGAATTTTGAGATTTAGTTTTTTTTTTTAATTAAAGTTGTGCATCGATGCTAAATGATAGGAGGAACTAGGGATTGCTTCAATTTCTACAAAATATTTTCTCGGTGAATCACATGGGGCATTTGCGTGTAGTTTCAAAGACTTTCGGACAGCAAGTCTCCCATGATTTGATCGAGAAAGATTTTGTAAGAATTTAATTACCCTTGACCATATACCTTCTTTTCATCATGTGATTGTATAGAACATCCTGCGTGTTTTCTGTTAGGGCAGTTGTTGTAGTTATGATGTGAAAATATATATTTTTAAAAAATTATAAATTATAATTTTATTTTTTTTGTAATTAAGGTTTTAAGAGGGTATTTTTAGTAATATTCTTATGAAATTATGAAGCTTTATTTACCCAACACTCTGCAAACTGTAATTGATGTAAAAGTTATAAAAAAATATTTTTGAATTTTTTTGCTTCAAATTATTATTTTTATAGTGTTTTTAAATTATTTTGATATGTTAATATTAAAAATAAATTTTTAATATATTTTTAAATAAAAAAAACTTAAAAAATCAACAATCAAATACTGAATAAACTGCAGAACAGACCCCTGAATTTTTCCAGGTTTACAGATGCTAAATGCACCATGGATTCCACAGAGATCAGGGGTCCTTTTGCCAGATGCTCACAGAGAAAGTGTTGTCTTTTCTACTTGTTTTGGGGACGCTAGAGGAAGGTCTCGTGCGATTTAAGGGAAGCAAAAGAAGAAAACGTTGAACGACTAGTCTTTCATTCTATGCTAATTACCATCATTAATTGGGAATAAATGATTTGTCTCATGAGGATTTTCTTCTCTCTCTTTCTTTTTTTTTTTTCCTTTTTCTGGTAGAGTTGCATCTCTTTTAGGAAAATTTCATCACTCATCAAACTATTCTCTACTTTCTCACAAATTAAATAGATTTTCATCATAATTAATTAGATTTTTTTTATTTATATACATCTACAATATCTTATACTTAATTTTAATTAAATAATACAAAATGATTTGATTTGAACTCGTGATCACTTGGTTAATAATATTTTAATACTATATTTAAAAAATTATCTCAACTCAATAACTTAAAATATTATGTGAGGCCCCACAATATAATTCTCAAACAATACACATGTTTCTATATCAATCATCATAAAAATCCTATAATTTTTAGTTCTTTTGTTATATATATATATAAAGTTACAAATTACAAACACTGAAGATCTGGCTATGTCTGCCTTCCATTTGAGCAAAGGTGTCGGCTGAAAGCCAAGTAGGTGATAAAGTATTTAGCTTTTGAGAAAATAAAGCTTGATCATGACATGGGCCATTTTACAAAATAGTAAAAACAAGTTGCGTTCAAACCCTAACATAAAGCAGCAAGTCCATGGTTATTAAGCAGGATCTACGATCCATTTGTTTTTGCGGCTGGTATTGGTTAGAGACACTTTTATTATGAATTTAATTTCAAAAAAAGTTTAGTTATGGAGAATATTCATGGAGTTTCTATCAATTATGATAAAAACTTGGGTCCAAAAAAAGCATAAATTATAATTTTTTTTAAAAAACTACATGTAAAAACTATCATATTATTAAAACCAGATTTTAATATTATAGATAAACCTGTTTTTTTTCAAACCATATGCAAAAACTACCATAATATTAAAACAGAGTCTTAATATTGTATGCAATTTAATTAATATCTTTAATATCAAAATTATTAAACTCAATTTAGTTTATGATTGGGTTGAAAACTCAGGTCATAAATTAACTTAGATTTATCTAATTTTAAAAAAAATTATAAACAAGTAAAATAATATCGTTTTAACTGGAACAATAAATCAAATTGTTGTGGGACTAGATCAACTTTTATTTGATTTTTTTTTAAACTCATCCTAGGTTAAGTGTTGGATCATCCAGATCTCAGGTAATCTCGCAAATCGAGTTAGATTAAATAAATGTGAATTTGACCATAAAATCTAAACCCCGAGTTCGGTTGTTAGCCAACAAGTTGCTTTTATAACTATTTTCGTGTTAAGTGTTTTATGCTTGACCTTCAATTAAGTAACATCACACAAAACTAAGAGTATTGTTGCGGGTTTTTTTTTAAAAGTATTTTTTGTGCTGAAATATATTAAAATAATATATTTTTTTAATTTTTTAAAAAATTATTTTTGAGATCAGCGCATCAAAACGATCCAAATATATATAAAAAAAATTTAACATTTTACAAAAAAAAATTAATTATTTTAAAAACACGATTTGCACCATGATCCCAAACATTCTTAAGCTAATTTCAAGTAACTTCATAGATGTAATTGGCTTTTGCAAATTGGTCACAATATAACATAGAGATGATGTTCATTTATTCTGTCATGTAGAGAAACGAATATGAGGAGACACTTGCAAATTGGAAAGTCACATTGAATTTCAAAGTTCGGGATTTAATGGTGGAACCTTTCTTTTTTTATTTTTTATATCCTTGTATTTTATAGTATTTTTTAAAAAATATATTAAAATAGTAAAAATATCAATACACCAAAACAATAAAAAAAAAAAAATTTAAAGCAAACAAAATTTTGATGTTTTTGGAAAACACGATCACATCACAATAATAAATATTTCTTAAATGTAAAATTTTAAAAATTAATAATATAAGTTTAATTCATGAATATTATAATATTCATAAAAAAATAATATAAACTAATCCATGTATCTAAGTCACTTGGATCTACAATAATTTGAATAGAATAGATTTATAATTTATAAAATATTAAAAGTTAAATTTGATATAATTGTCCTACCTAACTATATTAATTAACAACTCAACTTTTAGAGAAAGTTCATCACATCAAACATCCTTTCACATCAAAACAAGGGTGAAAAAAAAAAAAACTGAAGTTAACAATGCTCGATCTATTCAATAAGAGTAATTAAATATATTAATTGGTAATTTGGGTTTTAACACCTTTTTTATATTTATTAAAATTATAAAAATTAACAAATTAATAAAATGAATTGTTATATTGAGTTTTAACTTATTTTTATATCCATAGAAAAAATTTAATAAGTTTATAAAATAAATTGTTAAGTTCGATTTTAATTCACTTGTTGTATAATAATAATAATAATAATAATAATAATAATAATAATAATAAGTTAATATAATAATTTGTAACTTTTTTAAAAAATCTGATTTTTCTTTTAAATTTTTATATATTTTAAAATTATTTTGATATGTTGATATAAAAAATAAATTTTAAAAAATAAAAAAATATTTGAATATATTTTTAAAATAAAAAAATTTTTTTAAAAAACAACTGTTATTATAATATCAAATATTATAGGTATGTAAACTCTTTATTAACATATGTCCAACATTTTATTTAATTGCAATAATTTTTGAAAAAAAAAACCCAATACATTTGGATTATAGAATGTTGCGAATTACAAACACAGTATCTTATTATCTTTGTCTTTCATTTGAACAAAGGTGTCGGCTGAAAGCCAAATACGTGATAAAGTACTTAATGTTGAGAAAATAAAGCTTGATCATGACTTTGGCCATATTACACAATAGTAAAAAAGTTGCGAAATCTTTGTGAATCTTATAATTATTAATATAATAATCATTAAAACTTATATTTTTATTAATTTTTAAAATCTATAAAATTAATCAAGATATATATAAATTAGTTTAAATACCCACATTAATAATAATAAAAAAAAATTACAGTAAAACCCGACTACAAGGAGGTTTTGGGGATTGTAGGGAAAAATATTTTTTAAACTAGTTTTTTGTTTGAAAATAAATATTTTTTTATATTAGTACATTAAAATATTAAAAAAATATTAAATTAAAACTTTTTAAAATTAAAAGTACTTCTTAAAACATCTAAAAAAAAAAAAAAAATTTATGTCAAATAACTCCAAATAGTTGGCTTTACTCATGCATTAAGTTTGCAAATATCCATTGAAACCTAATAAAGATAAATTACAGGTTTCAACCCATCCTCGATGTTATCTTCATACTTTTATATTTTGTTTAGGGTTGTGTTTGCACTGGAATTTTGATAAAAATTGATTTTTTTAATTTATATTTTTTTAATATTTTTATTTTTGGATTGTTTTGATATAATGATGTCAAAAATATCTTTTTTAAAATAAAAAAAAAATATTATTTTAATATATTTTTAAATAAAAAATACTTTTAAAAAAATCATTAATATACTTTCAAACATTTCTTTAATGGGGTGCCATGTTTTATAGCCTAAGGCGACTTAATTGATGATCTAGCCAAAATAAGTAAACTTGGCATGATTCATGACACAACCCAAGTTATTAGCTAGTGAGGTCAACATGTATTTTCAAGATTTTTTTTTTAAAAAGTTAAAATAATATTATTTTAAAAAATAAATATAAAAAAAATTAAATTAAATCAAGTTTTAACGAATCAACTCTTATTTAATTTTCTAACCAAACAAGAGATTAGGTTAGCTGGGTCCTAGTTCGAACCCGTGAGCCGACAAGATGCTTCTTTAACTATTATCGTGTTGAATGTTTTATGCTTGACCTTCAATTAAGCACCATCATAAAGCCAATTTCAAGTAACTTTAGCTGCTGTAAATTGCCCAAGTTGGTCTAGACCCCTTGATTCCATTTACAAAATACATAGAATCAAAGAGATGACGTTTATTTATTCTGTCATGTAGAGAAACTTGCAAATTAGAATGTCCATTTGAGTTTTAAAGCTGGGAATTCAGTAGTGGAACCTTCCTTTTCCGTATGATCTCAGATTTTCAGCTAGCTTTAAAATTATACATGTTCGATACTGTGAAAACAATTATTTTGTAAAATATATTTTATTTAAAAATATATTAAAATAATTTTTGATATCAGCACATTAAAATGATCTAAAAACACTAAAACAAGTTAATTTAAAATAAAAAAATAAATTTTTTTTTAAATATTTTTAACACGAAAAAAAAAAAAAACAAAGTAAATATCTCCCTGGCTTGGAACTAAAGAACCTCCATCTGTCATTGTCTGTGTCTCTTTAAAAAAGCCAAAAGCTATATATATATATATATATATATATATATATATATATATATATATATAGAAAAGCAAGAAAATTATAAGAGTAAAGCCCAATATTTTCTTGTGATAAAGAGGCAAAATGTAGTGTACTGTTCATGCTGGCGGGAACAGCAGGGAGAGCGACACCTGTCTCTCATTTTTCAACTGGCTTCGATCGAAGAGCTCTGGTCTCCCGAGTAGAGATTCGAGCAGGTTCCCTTTTCACTCGAGAGGGGGAGCTGAGATATGGGATCCAGAGAGAAACAATATCGAGATATGATAATTTTATCTTATTTGCCTTCTTTAAGCTCGGAATAGATTATCCTTAGTCTTCGACTGACAATAAACTCAATGCATGTCTTGTGACTCTCTTCATGCAGTTGCTTCCCTGAATGGACTTCAGATCTTGTTCGGAATTGCCTCCAAAAAGGATGTGAGTTATTGGATTATCAAGGCATTTAAATAAATTACTAAGTTAATTTAGATCAATTATTTTTATTAAAATAATATTATTTTATTTTTAAAAATAAAATCTTAAAATTAACTCAATCAAGACAAGTTCATCTTAATTCATCAAAAATCCTATTAGATTAATCAGCTTTTACCCAATTCAACGAGTTTTAACTACTATGCTTATTAGCCATTTAATACTAAAAAACTTGGTAAACTTAATGAAATTTCATTATTCATATAAATAGTAAATTTTTTTTAATCATAAGCCTTTTTTTTTACATTTCAACTTTGTTTTTTCTTTTTCAATTTCATTTTATATTTTTAATAATTGTCCAGATTATTTTTGAACTAATCAAGTTTATTAAACCATATCCATATGGGACAACTTTAATACAATTTAATTCAAAATTTAGGCCAAACAAAGAATTATATCAAGATGTTTTTTTTTTCCTTTCAATCTCATTCTTTTTTTCACCTTAATTTCATCCTCAAAATATTTTTTTACCGAACGGTCAGGTTACCTTTAGACCAGTCAAATCAATTAGATCACGTCAGAACAACTCCCACACAGTTTAATTTTAAACCCGAGCTAAACAAGAAATTGAGTAAAAAAAAATTTTCTACTAATTTCATCATTTTCTTCTCAATTTCATTCTAAAAACCTTTTTTTACCAATTGACCAGGTTATCTTTAAGCTGATCAAGTTAATTGAATCGTATTAGATCAATTCTCATACGATTTAATTTTAAATTAATTTTAAATTTGGGTTAGAAAAGAGTCAATAAAAAAAGTTTCAAGATTGATGTATTAAACTAAGTTTAATAATAATATCAAATAATTTTTGAATATTTTTTTTATTATGTTAAAAAATAATTAATTTAACCTACAATATAATTTTAGATCGATAATGAATATATATTCTATAGCCATATTCATGAAATTACTCGTGTTCTTTTTATCACGATAACAGTATGGTTGGGTCTCTACACACGTGTGTTTGTGTGTGTGTGAGAGAGAGAGAGAGAGATCAAGATCCCCATGTCATTGAAATCATGAGCCCACAACCTACCTACCTCCCTCCAGTTTTATAAGATAAAAACTGATTGGTTACATGAATGGAATCTCCAATAATTAACAGATTCGTTTTGATAACTTTCCGTTAATTACAGACAATGGAGATTCGTGCTCGTACATCTGTTAAGACAGTGTTACTTGTGGAATTCTTCTGCTTGTAACAGACAGCAGATGCCTATTGCCTAGGTCGACAAAATCCAACAGTATTGATTACTGACTTCATGTTGGTATGGTCTCAAACACACCCATATAATTTAGACGCAGTTTACACTTTTTGGATCGTTTTGATCTGATATCAAAAATGATTTTTTATAAAAAATTAAAAAAGCTATTTGAAAATACGACACTGAAACATATGAAACTTGTGCCTTGTAGAACTGGAAACCCTAGAGCCAAGGCAGAAATCACATGCAGGCACGTTGCTTACTAATAACGTCTCCTTCATTGCTTAATAGCATAATGACATGGACAATCCAAAAACATATATATAAAAAAATAATTTTGTTGAAGGCAATATCAAATAGGGAATAAATCTTGCTATGCTACATTCCAACAAGGTAATAAAGCTAACAAGAAATAATGGCAAAAGTCTATAAAACCTAAGAGCTGTGATATTGACAAGGGTAGATTTGTCATCATAAAAATATTTTCAATTAAGTGATATTGTTGTGTCAAGGATTGAGGATACAAATAAGTGACTGACAAAAAAAAAAAAAAAAAAATTCTTTCCACATAAAATTATACACAACTGCCTGCTCAAGTTTAAGAACTCGTCAATGGCATTTTGGCAATTACAATTGTTGGTCACTTTCAATAATTTTTAGTTTTCATTTTAAACTCCATTTGAAAAAAGAACAAGGAAATCAAAATTGACAATACACAATTTGATCCCTCTAACATCTTTTTTTTTTTTTTACAATAACATGCTCTCTAAATATATGGTATAATGATTTATGGAAAAGAAAAGAAAAAATCCGTTCACCTAACCTGTGAGAAGTATCATAGCAGTTAATAAGAACCTGGATGCACCAAAGTTGAACTTGTTGGCACCTTTTGATCTTTCCACAGGCCTCAAAAGGAGAGGAAAATGGAAGGAGAATGCTGTAATATTGAAAAAAAAGAAGAAAAGAAAAAAAGAGAATGATACCATTTGAAAATCATTAAATTGATCATAACTACAAGTATACACATGGTCTAACTTCAAAAAAATGCTACTGAACATGAAACTACAAGAAATGAAGCAAAAAAACACATCAGTAGATTCAGATTTATAATTTAAAAACGTGAGCCAACCTGCTAATTATCTGCACCTTGACAAAACCTTCTCAAAAAACCGATAAACAGTCCAAATATGGTGTTTCAATGCAAGGTGACCCAGGAGTACAACCCTATTTTGTTACATGATCAACAATTTCAAACTAAAGAGTAAAGCAGATCTCACATATTTATCAGTGAAAGAAAGGGGACATGATTGTTATACAGGTCAACAAAGGACAAGGCAGGTTCTACCAAAAAATCTGTTAGGTTCCTTAGGAAAAACTAGCGTCCCATTGAAAACTAATAGTAGTTTGAGCAGAGATCTATATAAACAAAGAAAAACGTAATTAATAACACATTCATTGATGCTCATTCTTTTTGGTTTTGAGGAAAACCAAACCAAAAATACCTTTTGAAATTATCTGCTAAGATGTATTTTTCCTCCAATCATTCTTCCATTTAATTCATGGCTTAATCTTTTATCTCATCAATCACATTTCTTTTGCTTCATTATTTACTAACTAAATTTAATACCACATAGAATGATGATCCAAAACACAAACATGTGGCCCATAACCGGCCACTTTGAAAAAGGATCAACTAAATCAATTTCCAGGAATTGGCTGAAACCATTTCATCAAACCCGCAACAGGAACATGTCTCAGTAGAAACTTATATGTATTTTATTTTAAGAAGGATGCAAGTGATCATGAAGAAGAGCTAAGATGCCAAATAACACTGAATTGTGTATGACTATACAATTTTATTTTATTTCAGGTAATTCTTAGCAATAGGAAAGAAAGGAGAACCTGGCAGTGGTTACCTCACAAAAGATATGAAGGAGATAATGAAAGTACAATCAACTGAACAATATCTTTGAATGGCAACAGCACTTTTCTTTAAACAACTCCATCATAAATGATCCAAGTAACAAAATGTTGTTGAGCCATGCTCAAACTCAGCATCCCAGACTACTGCTACCATCTCCAAGTGCCAGCATGGTGCTTCTGTCAGTGAAATCTATACTAAAAAAGGCAGTACTATTCATCATTCTGGACTCCGTGGGTCTTGCTTTTCATCAGCTGATTCAAACAAGAATTCAGTTTCAAGAAAGGCAGCATGAAAGGAAGATATATCACAGAACTAGACATTAATTTAACAGATGCTATTACAGGAAAAGGAAAAACAGGATCACTGTTTCATTCAAGAGAAATTAATCAATGAGCACCTAACCTTGTAAAAATATTTCTTCCGCAGTTTAATTGCTGCGCTTATGCATCTTTTAACATGTATACTGAGCAGCCTATCATTGAAAATCTGCAATCATTTAAATAAACATGTCAATGAAATGAGTCAAAGAATGAAACCAGACAAAAGAAATTCCTGTCATTAAATAACACAATTTTTTTCTGTGTACATTGATGAGGATCCATTTGACATAGATCTTCAGTTTAATGCATCAGACTCAACTCAATGGTAAAAAATACCCAGCAATTTTACAAGAACCCACAATCAAGTATACCGGACAGTAGTGCTGTTATTCCAAGAGCACAAATAGAACGAAACCACCTCATCTTCAAGTTCATTAACTGTTCTTTTCTTGAGATCTTGAGCAAGAAGAATACCCTAGCATACATTCAGTTAAGCTAGAGATGAGCTGCTCTAACTTGCTCATTTAATCCACGGGTTACTTCAGGAGAGATGAGGAAAGGGAAAAAAATGTTTTATCAATTAACATCGTCCATAGAACTAGACAAGGTAAAGTAGATGGTGCAATAATTGGCAGCAAAAAAAAAGATAATTATTGATTGCCACAAAGCTATCAAAATAATATTAATTATATGAAGACAGTATAATAGTACTACAATATAATACACCTGCCTTTATCATATCATCAATCGAGCGAGTTTCTTTTATTATTTTTTGACGGTTCATGATGAGAATAACTGCAACACAGAAAACAGGTAGTTCATCATCCCCATTCTTAGTTGATGAGATCACGTTGTTGTTAATCTGCACGTGGTAATTTCTTGACCAAAAATTCCTTGTGAAACCACAAAAGTGATAAGTTGATGCAGACTTTATTCCAGTGTTGTCAGACGAAGAGTGCTCAACATGTCCATGCTTTGATTGTGAACCATCCCTTGAGCTACCATCACTATTTTCAACGCTTTCCTCTCTTATATCTCCTCCAGAATCCCTTGGAAGATTCAGCACCAGTGCCTGCAGACAATTCTCCTCTAAATCACACACGACAGATTCATCAAAATCAGCAGCCCACATCATCTGCATTAAAGATGATTACACAAAAGTCAGATCAATTTCAACTTCCTGAGATAATGCAATAAAGTTATAACCTCCCATTTGAGTTCATGATGCTTCTAAAGACATGATGCTTTTAAGAAACCATGTTCATGCTGATTAAAAAAAAAAAAAAGAACAAAGAGAAGAAAAGAAACCATGTTCATCAAACTGTAATATTGACTAAGGAACATCCCTTGGGGTTATAAAAACTCAGATACACTTATCAGTTAAGTGCATTGCCCTCCACCTTTCATAAAATTGATTCATTCTATATTTCTAGCTTCAGCAATGCCTGATACAAACAATAATAGCAATATCAGCTTTGTTCTGATGTTGTCTAGCTCAGTGAACAACCACATTGTTCTGCAGACAGACCTTTTCTTTCCAGTGCTACAAAGCAACACATCGACACCAACAGCAATAGCTTGAATTTGCTAAATGAAAACTACGTAGATTTCTATATAAATTCTTCCTTTCAATATTCGCTGCAGCAATGCAATGCAATAAAATGCCACTGGATCTTCCATATTTAAAAAAAATGGGTTTCCTCAAGGGAGAAGGTAGAAGGCAACTACTAAGAAAATCAACCATAAAAGGTAGAGATATCACATTCCCTTAGAAGGGAACAAACAGATTTCAGGAAATCACCCAACAATCTTGACAGATTACCTAAGGATACACAACCACCTGGGAAGACAAGTAACGGTAGGCCTCCAATTACAAAGTACTCATGTTATACCATAATCAAGTGAGCAAACTGTTCAAGCTAGTTGTTTTCATGGTATGAAGACAGCATCAAATACTTTACAGTTTATTGCATTCAGTGCAGAGCAACTGAACAAACCTCCCACATCCGAAGAGCCTCACTAAAAGATAACTCTCGGCGGAAGAGAACCATCAACATCCGGAATGCAAAATGAAGGCTTTCAGCACCTATACGTGATAGGTGTGCAAACATTTCCTTGTCTGTGAGTTCCAAGATATGCCACAATGCTTGCAACTGCTTCATGACTCCAGTTGGTCCTTCCATCTGAAAATTTTCACGCTGGATAGTGGGGAAACACATGTTACAGAGGAACATCAAATTATCCAGCTAATTTTTTTGCCAAAGTTCCTATTACCATTCTCCGTAGAAGCATCTCAAAGCACCAAAATGCATCAGCATTGTCCTCAAAGAGAACAACAAAAGGAGACAGCAGATCGCTCATGCCTAAAACCAGATAACCAAATGAAACATGCAAACTTCATGCTTAGATTTTCAGATAGAATCGAAATTTAATAAATTTGAACATAACCACGGGTTCACCTAAAAAACCAAATTTATAGCAGAACAACCTTGACAATAACCAGTAGCTGGATTAACCCATGCATAGACAGCAAGGATATCAGACATCCTAGCTAAATTTCTCTTATCCTCGTAGAATTCAAGATGAGTATCTGTTCTTACAACATCAACAACTGAAAAAGAAGAAAAGGTTGTCAGATCAAAGAAATTGCAATAACATTAAAATTCATGAGATACATTCAGAGCTTCTCTTTCAAAATGAAACTGCAAATTTGTAACCAAGGTACCTATTCGATGCAATGTCCAGAGCCATTCGGACACACTGTCCTCACCAGCAGCCCCTCCATTGGATGTTGCATTTAACAATGGTGTCTCAGGAACATCAACTATTCTCAATTTGTTCACTATTCCTTTCTCATAACCCAGATTGTTGGACTGTAATACTGGTACATGGTCCTCTAGGTGAACTAATTCATTTTCAGATTTCTTCTGGGTTGAAGTATGGTTAGATGGTTCTCCACGGGATTCCATAATTAAATCTACATTATTATTAATTTGAAAACTGTGCATCCTGTCATCTTCAAATCTCAATTTTCTTTGTGTAGGTGGTCTGTCATCATGCACACAACTTTCTTTCTTTTCTTCTCTCTTGTCAAACAAATCAGTGACAGGTAAAGGAGGAAAATCAAAATAACTCTCTGCTACATACTCTGATCCAAAAGCCTCTCCACCTCCTTTTGGGGAACCACTATTGAGTGGGCCTGAAGTAGGTATAAAACAAGAATGACATGCTGCACTATCTGAGCTTCCCCTCACACTGACAAGCCCAGCAGAATCACTAGAACTTTCCCGGCACATGTGCATGCTGTATCTGTACAGTTATTATTCCAATTGCTATAATTCTCTAATATGTTAATAGCATCTACAGAAGTTCGTCTACTTTTGACTGTAGCTTCCCTTGACCCATTATCCTTGGATGATGTCCTCGTATCCATAACTTTGGACCCCACAACAAATGCAAGGGCACCAGTTCCTATACTTGAATGCATTGTTTGACATTGTTCAATGAGATCTTTGTACCGTTCCCTGCATAAAATATTTCATAAAGTTGTTGCTCCTAAGAGGATTTAAAGATACTGAAAAACTAAAACAGATTCCTTTGCCCCAAATACTTAAATAACTTGCTTAACCCAGATAAAGACACATCATGAGAAAAAACATCGTTGCTAAATAAAATTAAAAGCTAACCATTGTGTCATGCAAAGTACAGCAAACTGAAAAAAGCAATCAATAAGGTATATACACATCATAGTTTTAGTAAAAAGAAGATGAGAGAAATAAAAGATGAAAGATATGGAGTTAATGATGCTTTCACTATGCTAATATGCATACATATGTGCATTGTGTTTCGTTGTCTGCAAACTCTATAATGATGGTCCAATGCAGCTTGTTAGATCATGTCCAAGCCAGTATTGATGACAGTAAAAGGATTGAAAAAACTCTTTTCAAATGGAAGAACAGATGGCAATATCTATTAAGACTGAAAGGTGAGCATGAAACAACTGCAATTGGGCTCAATAACAATGCTTCTTTCTAGTTTCTACCACTTTGAGAGGAAAACGCATGTGCACTATGGTAGAGTAAGATATAGGGGGGGGGGGAATTGACAAAACAGTGTAAAGGGGAAGTCTTTTGAACTCAATCTAATAACTAAGGCTGAATCCTGAAAATAATATTTTTTAGGGAAATGCATGCCTCTGTAATATCTTATGGACTGACAAGAAAGAACCTTCTCTCTCTTGTTTTTAATCCACATATAAAAGCACAAACCGAATGAAAAGCTGATGATAAAAAAACTAGAGACAGGTCCCAGGCATTCATAGTTTGGCATGAAAGCCAAAACAAGAAAGAATCAGCCAATACTGAAACAATGGCAATAACACAGAAAATCTAACATTAAGACTCCCTCCACATTTCAGAAAATAGAAAACCACTAAAAATGACCTTATTCAGTTCATCAGGTAATGTGGTTAAAAAATGAAAAAAAAAAAAAAACATAAATACCTCCTCGCTGTCCTAAGCTGACTCCGCGACTCAGCAGTGGTTCCCAGTGCATAACAGCCAAGTAGAAATTCCCAAACTTCTGGCCTAATAGATGGATCCACACCCTAACACGCAGCAAACGATGTCATATAGCTACACAGAAATTTCAACCTACTTCATAGAGATATGAAACCCAAAATTATAGTCTGGAAAATAAATTCAAGGGGGCAAAATATAGCAACAACGAGACAGCATACCCCCAAAACTATCAACTTGAGTGCTTTCCGAAAACCCGAAACCTTTCCATTACTATCAAAAGTCGACTCCCACTTCTCCGGCTTAAGCATTTTGCTTACCTGCAACATTAAAAGCACAAAATCCCTATCAAGATTAAAAAAAAAAAAAAAAAAAAAAAACCCTCACCGACAACACGAAATCTTATGAAATAAAAGGTTTGAGCAGTCATTCTTACAGTTATAACAACCTTTATAGGTGATTGAGAAAGACAAGGCTCTCTCATATCCTTCACCATTGTTCCTACTCTCTGTAAATTCACCACCGATATCGCTTTTCCACATTTCCATTGCTTCTCCTCTCTCTCTCCACTAGACATCTACACCAAAAAAAATCCTCCTTTTCTCTCTCTCTCTCTCTCTACTTATTTTTCTCAGTCCTTCCTAAATATTATCGCCGTGTAATTAACTGACAAACTCAACAACTGCAATTGCGAAATCAAAATTAATGAACCCTCATTAACTGAATAATTTGATCAATAATGAAAAAACATCGAATTTAAATAAAAAAATACATAAAATTAATAGATTAACTGGAAATTGGAAACGTCGATCGAAATGGAATAGATAAGCAGCAATGACCGGATGATCCGATCAAAATGTATGTACGCATGAAAAAATAAACGTAGAAATATACTCGTATGAGAAAGAAGGTATGTGTACGAATACGTACACATGTACGGAGAGAG
The DNA here is from genome assembly GCF_005239225.2 of Populus alba. NCBI lineage: Eukaryota > Viridiplantae > Streptophyta > Magnoliopsida > Malpighiales > Salicaceae > Populus > Populus alba. The sequence goes on along the minus strand of NC_133300.1, from coordinate 3,605,219 downwards.
CACCTGGAGAAGAAAAGTGAGATCGCGGAGAATGGTGAAGACGAAGAAGATAGGAGGAAGAGGAGGAGGAGGAGTTTGGTGCAGTGTTTTAAGACCCGGCCCGGAAGGTCGACCCGGGACCCGGAAGACCCGGCCCTGTGGTCCGGGTCTAAGTAAAAAATAGGCTGGGAATTGGCCCGGCCAAACCCGGCTGAGACCCGGGTTTATTTTTTTTTTATACTCTCATGCCCGAAACGACGTCGTTTTGGCCTTTTACAATTAAAAGGCCAAAACGACAATAGCAGAGGCCAGAGAGACGAATGCATTGCAGACCAGACGAAGTGAGAAGAACTGAAGAAGACCTAATTTACAAATTGCAGACCGGACGAACTGAAGAAAACCCATTTCACTCTCAGTCGTGAAGAAGAGCAGAAGACTCTTGATCGCCGTTTCAATTCTGAGCATAAGGTGAGATGAGTTTTTACTTGTTTCTTTCTTCTTTCGCTTTCGTTATCCATTCCTCTGTTTCATCTTCTTCCTTCTGTTAAACTTGCAGGAGAGTATAACTCGGCATGATTGGCCATCGATTAAACTTCTCCGTTAAACGTTTGTTGACATCGTTCTTCTGTTCAACTCTTGACCCATCGATTCTTCCCATCGATCGACCCACCGGTTCTTCCCACAGGTATGTATCTCGGCCTCTCTGTTCTTTTTTTTTTTCCTGCGACTTCAAATGGTCAATCGTGAATAATTCGTTTGCTGTGAAATGTGAATATTGTGAATATTGCTGTCCCTGTTCGTTTGCTGTGAAATGTGAATATTGATGTAGCTGGGAATATTATGCAAGTAGCTGTGAGCCTGTGAATATTGTTCTGTGAATATTGTTGTGTCCCTGTCCCTGTCCCTGTTCGTTGAAATGTGAATATTAATTTGTAGCTGTGAATATTCTTGCATTCGTTGAACTGCAGTTGTGAGAATTTGGGTGGGTTGGCCGTAATGTTTCAATAATGTTTTTTTTTTTAGGTTTTTTTGGGTTGACCAGGGTCAACCCACCTGACCCGGAGGGTCGACCGGGTCAGGGTTTCAAAACTATGGTTTGGTGTCCTCGTCACCATTTACGAAGAATTTGTTTTTTTTTTAGAGAAGAAAATAAGAAAAGAAAAAAGACCGTTTATTCTTCTCTCTTTCTAGTTTTTTATTCTTATTTTTACCCCTGAATTTGTTTTTTCATTTATTTTTTTTATTTAGGAAAAAAATGTTTTCTTTTTTTCTTCAAGAAGTATAAATTCTAATACGATTAATTTATCCTTTATGTTTTATGTTTAAGGGTGTCGGGTCTTTTAAGATATACATACATACATATACATATGTATATGTTATTTTGGATTAAATCTAGTTTGACTTACCTTAAAAAATAGATAGTAGTTAATTTGATTAAAATCTCATTTGACTTTGAAAAACAAAATTCTTCTAGTTTTTTTTTTTTGGATGCTGAGGCTCTGTTGTTCCCAAAGCACTAAATTCATGCTTCCTTTGTAATCTATCAGTGGCCTATTTACAGGGTAACAACGAGTCTCCTTCTAACTTCTCAACAGTTAGTTTTATCATTCCAAATTATTATTATTTGATGATTTAACAAATATAAAATGAATCACTCCCTATCACATGTCTAAGAATGATTTATTGGGTTATGTTGGGCTAATTGAGTCCATAGATAAGGTCCATAAAAGAATATATGATTATTATTTGGACAAGAAAAATTAATCGGACCTTTATTTGAGATGGAGTTTGTCGTCAACCGAATGTTGGGGTTTGAGAAAAGCCAACCTCCTTCAAGTCTTTATTCTTTAACCACTCCTCATCGTTCCACTTTACAGCCATGGATAAGAAGATCTGAGGAGTGAGAAGACTTGTTGCCAAAAAAATCTGTCGAAATACAAATGTATTTGGAACATTTGTCTTGCATTGAAGATGTTTTGCCTCCTGCAAAGTCGAGTCTAAGGGAAAAGATGGAAAAAGCGTTATCGTTGCTAGAAGATTCTTTAGGAAGTCGTTGTTTTCCCGTCCAGACATTTTTGTTCGGGTATGTAATCATGGATTTCCAGAATGGACTTCAAATATTCGTTATTTACAGACCGAATGAATGCTTATACCTATCAGATGCCATCTCTTGTGGAGTAGGTGGTATTATTGCCCTTCCTCCGGTCTTTGAATCTGATCAACCCAAGTATTGCTGTGCTGTGCTGGAGTTTGTGACCAAGGAGGAGAAACATGATTTTGAATGCTTATACCTATCAGATGCCATCTCTTGTGGAGTAGGTGGTATTATTGCCCTTCCTCCGGTCTTTGAATCTGATCAACCCAAGTATTGCTGTGCTGTGCTGGAGTTTGTGACCAAGGAGGAGAAACATGATTTTGATTTAGAGATGGAAAAAGTTTTCCAGGCCTCCAGGTTTGTTTTCATTACATATATTTTTTCAATCAGATTTTGGATAACGTTGAAAATACTACCCAATTTATTATCAGGATTTAGGAGAATAAGAAAGAGATGAAAGAAAGTAGATTTCCTTGGCATATCGAGTTTGAAGTCAAAGTTATTGTTTTTTCTACTTTCGAAATCTCATAAAATGTGAATTTTCCCCCATTAGCTTCATTTTCTGTGATCTCTGTGTTTGCATTTGCTAGTGTTTCTGAGGTGAAACAATCTTTAAGCTTTAAATTAGAGCTGACGAGGCATTCCTTATTACAACTGCACTAGCTTGAGTCCAGAATATCTGTGCCATTAAATTATATGTGCAAAGAGACATTGGTCTTGTTTGAAGGTGTTATAAACTCTGTATAAGCCCAACTATTTCCAGGCTGCCGATTTACGGATCAATTTACAACCTCGACTTCGTCCTGAGGTATTTATCAGTAGTACCTTACAGTTTTTTTTATGCTAAATTAGGTTGTCTTCTGCTTTGTCTAATAGAATTTTTTTCCCAGTGTTTTTCAAGGGATCAAAGAGCTGAGTTAACAGAAATAGCTAATGTTACCAGAGCTGTATGCCTAACACACAGATTGCCACTTGCTCTAACATGGATTCCTTGTGATTATACCTGGGGAGCTGTTGATGATATTTCAAAATCTCATTGCAGATTATGTAATTCAGATTTTTTGAGGACATGTGAACTTTCAATAGAGCGTATAGCTAGTTATTCAGATGAGGAGATGCAAGGCTTTGTGAATGCTTGTGAGCAACTATTTCTGAACACAGGGCAAGGTGCTGCTGGACAAGCCCATCGAACATATCTTCCTTCCTTTGAGCCTGATGTGAAGGAAAAGCATGTCAGCGAGTATCCTCTTGCTCATCACGTTCGAAAGTATAATTTGAATGCTGCAGTTGCAATCGTGCCAAGGAGCACTGGTGCTGGTTGTAGCTATATATTAGAGTTCTTTCTCCCTCATGACAGATATTTTAGAGCAACAAGATTTGGTTACAATCCTGAAGATTAAACTACGGGGAACTTGTAAGAGCTTGAGAATGTTTTCAGAAGCAGAATTAGTCGGGAACGAGGTTCTAAAGTTAGTAAAAAGAATGCTCCAAATGCTGATGGTAATATGTTCACCGTATGTGCTTATAATAAAAGACGAAAGGTATTTGAAGCGTGCAAATGGTTTGACAAGGTTAAAGAAAAGAATGGTGTAGAAAAGAAGCATCCAGGGTAAGGCAAGAAGGGAACTTCAAATCTGCACAAGCACTTAAAATGATGCGGTATGGGCTATATGTAAAGGATGCAAAAACAAGTATACATGGGATAGCAAGAAAGGAACTTCAAATCTACACAAACACTTGAAAAGTTGTTCAAAAAATAGACGGAGAGATGCAAAAACAAATATGTTTGTTCAATGGCGAAGAGAATGAAGTTATCTTCCCTGATCTCCTTAAATGTGAGATCTGACTCGTTTGTGAAGCAATCGGTGTCCTTAGAAGGTGATGCTAGATAACTTCATTCTCTTCGCCATTGAACAAACATATTTGTTTTTGCATCTCTCCGTTTATTTTTTGAACAACTTTTCAAGTGTTTGTGTAGATTTGAAGTTCTCTTCTTGCTATCCCTTATATACTTGTTTTTGCATTCTTTACATATGGCCCATACTGCACCATTTTAAGTGCTTGTGCAGATTTGAAGTTCCCTTCTTGCCTTACCCTGGATGCTTCTTTTCTACACTATTTTTTTCTTTAACCTTGTCGAACTATTTGCACACTTCAGATACCTTTCATCTTTTATTATAAGCACATACGGTGAACATATTACTATCAGTATTTGGAGCATTCTTTTTATTAGAACCTCCAGTTGAAGATATTCAAGATGCGTAGAATGTGGGACGCCCAGGTGAGGGTAAGGGAGATTTTGTAGGCCGATTCCTAAAGAATTTTTAATCTTTAAGCAACGATAACGCCTTTTCCATCTTTTCCCATAGAGTCAACATTACAGAAGGCAAATCATCATCGACGCAAGACAAATGTTTTTTGGGCAACAATTTTTCTCACTCCTCAGATCTTCTTATCCATGGCTGGAAAGTGGAACGAAAGAGGAGTGGTTAAAGACTTGAAGGAGGTTGACTTGTTGACTTTTGGCATTGGGTTTTAAAACTAATTTATTTTCTGCCCCTTTAAATTTACTGATATTTTTCCTCTATTCTCGTAGTTTAATTGTTTTGCTTTTCTAGACTAAAAAAAGCGCTAACAAGGAAGTGGCTGAGAATTTCAAGTGCATTTGGATTGTCCTGCCTAAATTTATAAGTTCAATCACCATCTTGTTATGTAATCATTGAAAAGAGGATAAATTTGAAAGAACTTCAATCTTGACTTGACTTCTAATTTTGATCATAATTAACGAGGAAGCTTCCTCTGGCGCACTTTGCTCCATCAGTTTTCATCTCTCCATGTTTTACATGGGTGTTACATTTACAGGCTACAAGAACAAGAAGTTTCATCAGGGTAAATAAAAAATATAATATCCTAATTGACAAAAGCCAATATATTTAAAACTGTTAGTTGCAACAAAAGGGTTTTCTGCAGATCCATACTATTTCCACAGTTTTTTGCGTTTGTTATAAATTTTCTTTTTCGTGAAAGAAATACACTTAGATGGATCATCTGAATTCTCCTGTACAACACGAGTATAAGGAAATTTTGTTTTTCATGTAGTGGACTTGTAAAATTAAACAGAATAAGATGTTAGCTGTACAAATATGATCTTGGAACCTACCTGGCAGATACCAATTTACATAATCTTCCATCTTCCTCTTAACTAAAGTCATGGCATCAGATATCGTAGAAAGGACGTTATCATCAAGCCAAGTCTTTGGTCTTAGTGAGTATAGTTCCCTCCGAGATAAATGATAATTCTTGCAATGAACAATAGTCTCACTAGCAGAAACAGGTACATAATAGGTTCATAGCAGTTTGCATTTATATAATATTTATATGGTATATATGAAATGATGAAACAACTTATATGGCATATTGTTTGCATAGCTGAATGCATTTAAGTTCACCAGTTGACCTATTCTAATGGGCTTTATGAACTTTTTTCTTCCACAACATTTTCACAAACCAGTTGGTTAACCTGGACGCCCTTTTCAAAGATGATATACATTAGAACTACCAAAAAGTTTGGTCCTTCACAGATTTCAGAGTGGAAAGACCATTGAATGTCCCACAGCAACCAAACGGCTGTGTGTGTGTGTGTGTGATCCACAATATATTGAGTAGTTAGGTTACATATTGTTGAGTACCTTTAAAATACTGTAAGCCACATCAGTTCATTTCTGTATGTGCAGATACAATTGTGGTGTATATGTTATCAAGTTTATGCTAGCAACAGAAATAGTGACAAGTCCTGATTTTGTGGTAATTTTTTAACATTAATGTGCCCTTACTGAACATAAAGGTATGAAAGTCTTTCTTATTATCTAGCCAACATGCAGTTCGACAACGATAACTAGAGGTTGGAAGTGGTACTAAGATTGCTAGCGAGTGATGTCAACTCATGCAGGAATGATTTGGCTTCTAAGGCTGAGGCATATTGTGAGCAGAGGTTTGGAAATCATTGAGAATTTTTGGTAAGAAATGAGAATATGAAAGACATAAATCATCGATAGGAAAAAAAGTATTCATACAACATATAGGAATTCAACTTCAAGAAAGCTTACCAGAGAATGTGGGCTCCATGAGAAAGGCACTCAATGCTCATCAAATCAAATGTGAACGGCCATCATTGTAAACAAAATAGTATAATTGGTATAGGCATAAATGGAAATATGGTAAACAGTCATCTGGTTGCCTTGCTCCTCCTGCTCATTCTTGTGGAGATTCCTGCGGCATATTATGGTTCTAAAATGCAGATAAATCTAATATTTTCCTGATCAAAATGCAGCATATTATGGTTCTAAAATATAGTAGCAAGGGAAAGGAACTTATTTATCAACAACATACCAAGAGGGAGTACTTAAAGGGAACAAGAGGATCTTAAAGGGAGAAACTTATTTATGAACAAAATTTTGTTCTCTCTCCATGACAAACAATTTATGCCCTTTCTTTCCTTTTATTAGGCTTTTAAGTGAAAACAGGCTGCTAGTCAAGTCATCTAAAGATACAAGAGAACAAAAGCTTCTGCAATATAGTATTACAGTAAAGCGAAGCTAAACATTTTCATCTTTGAATTAAAATATGGTTTCTCCTTCACAGAGACAAGTTCCAGAACAGCACAGCAGGACATGTCATCTGGATCAAAGATCAATGCAAAAGAACCTCGTACTTCATGATCAGATGCATGCTTTGCCTGTAAGTACTCAGGCTTGCTATAATAAATTACACTTGAAGTCCATTCTAGAATCTTAGAGATAAACACACGACCAGGAAGGTCTAGTGGTAAACCATGCTAGCATTTGGTCAAACCAAGAATGGTTGCTTTGAGGTACTCAACAAGTATTGATCCCCGCTCCTTATGGAAACCACACCTGCACTTAAATAACCCCTATAGATGAATCCTTGAACAAGGATAATGCCTTTAGCATCCTCTCAGCAAGTGATGATGGCCCAGTTGGCTGAGAAATAATACAATCTGAGGTGTTTTGGAAACAGTTTTGTGGACCAGCACCACTACTGTGTTTTGCACCCAGATCATCAGCATCAATACAATCTTAGGGATAACCAAAATACGAATACGTTTGCTGAAGCACCACATTATCTCCACCATTGTAAGAAGTCCCATAAGCATTTATTTTATCCAGCAAGGGAGTAGAAGTTTGTTCTGCAAAACTTTCTGCACAGAGGATGGATAGGATGTTGATGGAAAAGATGGCATCCCATCGAAGGCAAGCATTTGATCCATAGCTGACGGGCTACCGAACCATCCAACATACATATCACAATTCCTAAGCTCTGAAAAAAAGTTGAATGGGTCCTCCAACAATGAATTTCTAAGAGAATCATCGAAAGGTGGGACATTATCTATTTGAGCTCTTGGCCAAGCCCAATATCCCATCCATATTTCTTTCGACGAGAAGGGGTTCTCCATTGTGGTTAGTTGTATAACTAACCAAAATACTCTCCCCTCTTTTCAATTAGAATTCCATACAAAGAACTCAATTGACTCAAGTCTTCATTTCCTAATATCTTCCCTCACTTGCACAACTTCAAATCTTTCAAAGTTTCACTCTTTCTGCTCAGATTTTTATCTACCCGCAAAACAGAACAGGTCAATTTCCTCTCTTTAGCCTTCTTTTTTTTTTTTTGAATAACTAAAAACAACTCAATAATTACACTTGAAAAACCTAACCTTTTACCTATTTCGACAGAAATAACCCATAAAGCAAAACCTCACTCTCTTCAATCCTGCAATACATATAGTTGCCTGCACACACCAAGAAATCAAGATATATCAGCTTTCAGCGGCCAATAAACAAATATCTCAACATCCATGATCTAATTAGTACATTACTCACCTCCTTTCTATAAGGAGCAAGGACAATCCAGCTATATGACATCCAAAAATTTGCAGTATAGAAAGCCTCCGTGATTTACTTCCACACTCCAATATCAACAATAACACACCAAACCCACCTCCAAATTTGTCTTCTCTATACATGTAAGCACACAGATAAAGCTAAATATAAGTAAAGACTGCCTTTTTTTGCGCGTGTATAAAGCTTGAGATTTTCTTCTTCTGGGTTTTGGTAAAAAAAAAAGGCATTGATTTCAATAAAGGTTAACTATCCTAAGTCCTAACCTCAAGTTGTTTATTTTTATATTTTTAAAGTATTTTTTTTATAAGCAATTATTTATTTATTTATTTATTTTAAATTAATTTTTTTAGTGTTTTTATATTATATTATTTTAATTTATTAATGTTAAAAATAATTTTTTTAAAAATAAAAAATAATATTATTTTAATATATTTTAAATTAAAAAATATTTAAAAAACAACTATATTATATTTTAAATATTCATAACTTGTGTTCGAAGAGATTTGATTTCTATTTAAAATTAATTTTTGAAAAAATAAAATTATATAAAGTGATTCAAATTGAAAAAGCAAAACTATTATTATTATAAAAACACATTAAATGTTGCCAAAATACTTTAGACGTGCATTGTTTACTCTCTGAATGGTTCAAAATTTTGATTTAAAAAAAAATTATCTTCAAACTTTTTAATTGCTTATTAAGCTAAATTCAAGGTAATTAAATCAAATTTATTAGTTAGCAAAGTTGAAAATTCAAAGATAAATAATCAAAATAAAATATACATCAGAAAAAGATAATGGTTTAAAAATTCTTATAAAAAGTTCACTTTGATCTTCAATCTTAGTATATTATATCTATTCAGTTCTTAAATATAGGGGGGAAATTGACAAACAGTGAAAAGGGGGAGTCTTTTGAACTCAACCTAATATCTAAGGCTGAACCCTGAAAATAATATTTTTGTAGGGAAATGCATGCTTCTGTAAGACTCCCTCCACATTTCAGAAAGAATCAGCCAATACTGAAACAATGCCTATAACACAGAAAATCTAACATTAAGACTCCCTCCACATTTCAGAAAATAGAAAATCATGACCTTATTCAGTTCATCAGGTAATGTGGTTAAAAAATAAAAAAAGAAAGAAAAAAACGTAAATACCTCCTTGCTGTCCAAATTTATTAATTTGATTGATCTGATTAAATTTTGATTAAAATCTCATTTGATGTTGAAAAAAAAAAATTACAATGGTTTAGTATTTTTTATTAAAAAAAACTTAAAACAAATAATTTTTTTATTAAATTACAATGGATTTAGATGTTATTGTAGAGAAAAGTAGAGTCCGGAGAAGAAAGAAATAGAAGAATATGGTATTATTTTATATATATATAACTTGGAAATCAATAATGGTGTTGGTTAATTATTGCTAATTTAATTGGATAATGCAATGCATGCTGGCTTTGGAAGAGAATTTAATTTATAGTATCTCGCATGCAAGTAGGAGTCGTTGTTTTGAGGTAAGGGTAACCGTTTGCATTATTAACACGTTCAAAGTATGATTATAATTATTTTTTAAAATATTTTTTATATTAAAATATATTAAAATGATATATATTTTTTATTTTTTTAAAATTATTTTTAAGATTATTACATCAAAATGATCCAAAATATACAAAATAAAATTAATTTTTAACAAAACAAAATTAACTTTTTTGAAAATACGAGTACAACTACGTTTCCAAACGCTCACTACTTCTACGTATCCTAAATTTTTGTAGCTTTAGGTCATGTTTGAGATTATAGTCATGGTGATGGTTTAAAATGTTTTTTTATTTAAAAAAACATTAAAATAATTTTTTTATTATTTTTTAAAAATTATTTTTGATATCAACACATCAAAACAATTTAAAAACATAAAAAAATATTTATTTTAAAAACAAAATCAAAATTTTTGAGAATCCAAACACACCCTTGACCACCTACAGTGCAACGCAAAGAAAGGTGTGAGAATGGATTTCAAACTAAAAAGGAAAACAAAAAAAAACACTTAAAGCTGATGATCAGTTCAACAGGAAGACCAAAAACACATGCAATTTTGTTCCTCCTCCTTCCACTTCCTCATCGTCAGCAGTTGCTGCTAATTTTGCTGACTTTGTCGATTTCGTCGGCGTTGCCGATTCCAACACTGTCTGCTGTGTCTAAGCAGCCCCTGTTTCATCAGCCTACCCCCTTGACGAATTTTCCTGCCTGGCTTTGCCAGCTAAGCATCCAGCCCATGTTCGTCAAGCAATATGTGCTGCTGATTTCCCCCGACAAGCCTCCAGCTGCACAAATCTGTGTTCTTGATTTTTTCCACTGGTGGCATCGCTGCCACTGTCCCGATGTCTAGGCCAGCAGTCTTTTTCGTCAAGCCTCGTACCATCCAATCTGTCCAGACTCGCCGTCAGCACCTGCAGCCGATTATATTGACTCTGGTGATTCCAACACTGCCCTGTGTCTAAACCGGCATTGTTTCGTTAGCGTGTCCCCTAACGATTTTAACCCTGTAACAGTAGGCCTCCAATCCTACCAACAGGAGCCAAGTTGATACGGAAGAGAATTGAATGACGTGCCAGGTCATTGCACCCGGCCACTGGAGGAGTCTTCGGAAAACTCTTGCTTTCACGGTCTTTGCCTCCCCTCATCACCATGGCAGACCTCTAATCCCCCCATTAGCAGTTGTAGCCAATAGGGCAGTGATTTGAATGATGCCGTCGGGTAATCACACCCGACCATCCTGGGGAGGAAGAGATCTCTTCTTTCGAGATAGCGAACAACACATCGGGAGTTATATTGATAGGGCAAAGAATTGAATGACTCGTTGTGGGCTGCCAGGTCATCTCAACCGGCCATCCCGAGGCGTTTATTTCTCGGCAACCTCAGGAAAACTCTTGCTTTCACTGTCTGCTGCCCTAATCCCCACTCACATCAGCCCACCGTGCCAATAAGCCAACACTGCCGACAAATCTGGCGACAAATCTGGCGACACTGTCCCACGGGTTGTTACTGCCCCAGTGTCTAGACCAACAGTCTTTTTCGTCAAGCCTTGGACTATGTAGTCTGTCCATCCAGACTCATCGTCAGCACCTGCTGTCGAAACTGAACCGGACCTGATAACATTTATGGTTTTTTAAGTTGGTTTAATCGGTTTTTACTTTTGGTTTGGTTTTTTCGGTTAATGTTTCTTCAGTTTTGTTGGTTTTCTCGGTTGATCGGTTATTTTGAACACCTTTATTTGTTTTATAAAAAATTATTTTTATTATTTTTATTTTAAATTAATTTTTATTTTTATATTATTTTAATTTTCTGATATCAAAAATAATTTTTTTAAATAAAAAAATAAAATTTAATATATTTTCAAACAAAAATATTTCTAAAAATAATTATTGTTATATTCTTAAACACATTTTAACTATGATTAAAGTGATTTGATTTCTATTTAATATTAGCATTTAAAAAAAACTATAAAAATAATTAAAATTTAAAAATAATAGTTTTTATATTCTGAAATATACTCGAAGAGATTTAATTTTTATTTAAAATTAGCATTTGAAAAAAAAATTATATACAAAATGATTCAAATTGAAAAGGCAAAACAATTATTATTATATTATTATAGAAAACATTAAATGTTGCCAAAATACTTTAGACGAGCATTGTTTGCCAAAATTATATACAAAATGTTTACGATTTAAAATTTTGATATTTTTTATTTTTATTTTTAAAATTTTTAATTGCTAATTAATAAATTCAAGGTATTTGATTAAGAAAGTTGAAAGATGAGGATTAAGTGAAAAATAACTCATAAATAGGTGATGGTTTAAAAATTCTCATAAAAAATTCATTTTGATTCTTAATTTTCACATATTATACCTATTTGGTCCTTAAATATCTTTTTAATTTAATTTTAATATAAAAAAATATTTCATAAGCGATGATTTACCATGTTTTCCTTGCCATACATAAACTCTTGAACTTCTTGCTCGAGAAGGGTTTAATGAGATAAGTTTCGAGATGCTAATTTTCTTTTTTTTTTACCCAGATAAAAAGGCTAATTTCTTATATATTCTTTTAGGAAAATGATAAAATAGAGAGAGATTCAAAATGGTTTTTGACATTTTATAGCTTTCCTTTAAAAAAAAAAAACAAGAATGGCTTTTTATCTTGATAAAAAAAAATAGCATCACGTCCGTATATATTAAGCACTCAAAATCAATAAATAAGTTATTATTTTAAGATTTTTTTTTTGGCTGTTTATGTAGCTATACCATCGAAAGATGCTATAGATAAAGATTATTATGGAGCGACAGCGACAATTCATGCTTTTTAGCTGGACCGGGCATTCATGCACTCGATATCGGTTTGGTTCAAGAAAGAACATTAAAAGGAGAATCCCATTCCCCCCTGGTGTCAAGTGGGCTACTTGGATAATTTATGCCATTTCGTTGCTTGTTATTGCATTCTGCAATTTCTGCTACTAGACACGAGCTTTACTTGGCATCTATTTTTTTCTGTCAGTGTTTGTATCTGTTCTTCGTCGCAAGGCTTTACATTTGCATGTTGGAAGGTGTTGAAATTCAGTGTAATCACGGTGTTATATATAACCATTGATCAATATAACATAATATGGGCCCTTAAAACTTTTTATGGGCTTGCGTCTTTCGATTGGAGAATTTGATGGGCTAAATCTGGTAGAGTTTTAAAAAGAGTTGATATAAGTAAATTTTTAAAAATATATTTTTTAAAATAAAAATATTTAAAAAATCAACTACTCTAAACACACAGAGTAGTAAAATGTGCAGAAGAAGCTTCCTTGTTAATTATAATCATAATTAGAAGTCAAGTAAAGATTGAACTTCTTTTAAATTTATCCTTTTTTCAATGATTACATAACAAGATGGTGATTGAGCTTTAAAATTTAGACAGGGCAATCCAAATGCACTTGAGATTCTCATCCAGGTCCGTGTCACATGGATTATTACTCAATTAAGAAAACCTTGTAAGCTTTTTTTTTTAGTCAAGAAAAGCACAAGGATGAAATTGAAAAGAATTGAACTATGAGAATAGAGGAAAAATATCAGTAAATTTAAAGGGGCAGAAGATAAGTTAGTTTTAAGACACAGTGCCAAAAGTCAACAAGTCAACCTCCTTCAAGTCTTTAACCACTCCTCATCGTTCCACTTTCCAGCCATGGAAAAGAAGATCTGAGGAGTGAGAAGACTTGTTGCCAGAAAAACATTGTCGAAATACAAATGGATTTTGAAGATTTGGTAGCACGCCCTGATATTTTGATTACTGAAGAGATGAGACTACGTGCAAAGATGGAAAAAGTGTTATCGTTGCTTCAAGATTCTTTAGGAAGTGGTTGTTTTTTGGCTCAATTTTGGGCTCGAGATAAGCGTGGATTCGACCTGGAAAATCTCCCTTACCTGTGCGTCCCAAATTCTACGCTACTTGAATATCGTCAACATTGGCTCAAACAGGGTCGGCAAGGGTTTTCACGTCCAGACATTGTGAATCGGGCATGGCAAAATGGATTTTCAGAATGGACTTCAAATGTAAGTTATTACAGACAGGGTGAATACGCACACCTATCAGATGCCATCTCTTGTGGAGTAAGGGGTATTATTGCCTTTCTGGTCTTTGACTCTGATCAACCCAAGAATTGCTGTGCTGTGCTGGTGCTTGTGACCATGGAGGAGAAACAGGATTTTGATTTAGAGACGGAAAAAGTTGTCCAGGCTCTCCAGGTTTGTTTTCATTATATATATATATATACACAATCAGATTTTGTTGAGAATAGCACTCAAATTTATTGTTGTTAGAAGACTACCACAAAGCAATTCACTCAAATTATCTGAAATATAAGACTTACAAAGAGATAAGATTGAAACAAAACAACCTAACAGCCCCAACAATTATAATCAGGAATTAAGAGAATAAGAAAGAGATGAAAGAGAGTAGTTTTCCTTAGCATATCTTTAAGCGTTCGCATTTGCTAGTGTTTCTGAAGTGAAACAGTCTTTAAGCTTTTAATTGGAGCTCATTACAACTTCAATCCAAATTATTTTTGCCATTAAATTTTATGTGCAAAGAGACATATTTGTCTTATTTGATGGTGTTTTAAACTCTTTATAAGCCCAACTGTTTGCAGGCTGCCAATTTATGGATCAAATTACCTCGACCTCAGGTATGTATCAGTAGTACCTTACAGTTTTTTCTATGCAAAATTAGGTTGTCTTTTGCTTTCTCTAATATAATTTTTTTCCCAGTGGTTGAATGAGGTTCAAAGAGCTGCCTTAACTGAAATCGCTGATGTTACCAGAGCTGTATGCGAAACACACAGATTGCCACTTGCTCTGACATGGATTCCCTGGGGAGATGATGATATTTTAAAATTAGATGGAAGTTATTGGTGGCTAGGCCAACTTGCAATAGACCGTAAAGCTTGTTATGCAGATGAGGAGATGCAAGGCTTTGTGCATGCTTGTGAGCAACTACATCTGAGCAAAGGGAAAGGTGCTGCTGGACAAGCCTTTAAAACACGTCTTCCTTCCTTTGAGCCTGATGTGAAGGAAAAGCATGTAAGGGACTATCCTCTTGCTCATCACGCACGCAAGTATAATTTGAATGCTGCGGTTGCAATCCTGCTAAGGAGCACTGGTGATGATTGTATCTATATATTAGAGTTCTTTCTCCCTATCCTCGTGAAAGAGAGTTCAGAGCAGCAAGAATTGGTTGCGAAACTGAAGCTTACACTACAGCAAACTTGTAAGAGGTTGACAATGTTTCCAGAAGAACCATTCCCCAGGAAACGAGGCTCGAAAGTTAGTAAAAACAATGATAAAATTGAATCTGCTCCAGATCCTGATGGTCATATGTTCATCGAACGTGCTGATAATAAACGACGAAAGGTATCTGAAGTGTGGAAACATTTCGATAAGGTTATAGAAGAAAATGGTGCAGTACGGGCCATATGTAAAGGATGTCAAAAGAAGTATCCAGGGGAAAGCACGAAGGGAACTTCAAATCTACACAAACACTTGAAAAGTTGTTCAAAAAAGGGACAGAGAGATGCAAAACAACATACATTGCCTTCTGATCTGGGAGGGAATTTCGTGTTTGATCAAGAAAGGAGTCGCCTTAACTTTGTTAGAATGATTATGAAGCTCGGATTTCCATTGGATATGGTTGAAAATGAGTTCTTCAAAACTTTTGTCTGCGATCTGCAGCCAAAGTTTCAACTCTGTTCACAAGACATTGTACAGGCTGATGCTCTTTCTATTTACAGACAAGAGAAAGAGAAACTAATGAAATATCTTGATAATCTCTCATCTCTATTCAGTATAACAATTGATTTGCAGTCATACGGTGATAACAAGATGTCCTGCTGCTTGACCATGCATTTTATTGATGATGGGTGGAGGATGAATAAGAAGATTTTGGCTTTCAGGAGTATAGAACATGATTATATGAATGAAGCTGTGAAAGATGTGCTTGTGGAGTGGAACATCATTAAGAAAGTGCACTTCATGTTTGCAGAAATTGCTCCACCAAACAGTCAAATGACTAGAGAATTCAGAAGGAAGCTTCTCAGTCAATTCCCAAATATAGACTTACTATGTTTTTCTTGCTACGCACAAACTCTTGAACTTCTTGCTCGAGATGGGTTTTATGAGATAAAAGATGTGCTTAACAAGATTAGGGGCTGTATTGAATATGTGAATGCAACACCAATTAACCAAGATAAGTTTCGGGAAGCAACTAATAATGTGAAATTGCAAGATATGAAAGCAGCCTCTCATGATGATCCTACCAGATGGGAGACCACGTTTGTCATGCTCAGGAGTGCATTGGAATTAAGAGAAGCTTTTACTCAACTCGAGCAAGTTGATTTTGATTTTAAGGTGAATCCATCTGCAGAGGAGTGGAAGATGGCGATGATTGTATGCGAGTGTTTAAAAGTGATCCACAAGTCTTTAGGCAGTTCTTCATCAAGCATAGATGCATGCTTCCTCCATGTTTGCTATATATATAAGAACTTGCTTTCGTGGGAAAAGAGTGAGCATGCATATGTTTGTTCGATGGCGAAGAGAATGAAGGTGAATCTTGATATGCATTGCAGTGAATGGAGTTTTGCATTTGGAATCCTATTAGTACTCGACCCGCGCTGTAAACTTAAATTTGTGCAGTATGGGTTTTTGCTGATGTATGGCAGTGATGCGAGCAAATACTTGATGGAATTTCGTAGCAAACTTACATGTATGTACAACAGTTATGCGAATGACATCAGTTGTTTGCCATCATATGATCTGGATTCTGATGGTAAGTTCTTGGGATTCCGTGAGTGGCTTAAGGTTGATCCGCCAAAATCTGATCTTGATCGGTATTTAGGAGAGCCTGTGGAAAACCAGGATAAGGTTTCAGATGTATTAGTTTGGTGGCGAGTCAATGCTCCAAGATTTCCAGCACTTGGTAAAATGGCTCGTGATTTC
Source organism: Populus alba (assembly GCF_005239225.2). Taxonomy (NCBI): domain Eukaryota; kingdom Viridiplantae; phylum Streptophyta; class Magnoliopsida; order Malpighiales; family Salicaceae; genus Populus; species Populus alba. The sequence continues at coordinate 3,588,695 of NC_133300.1, read as the reverse complement.
TTATCAATTCCAATCTCAGCTATTCTATCAAAGTCTACTATGAGCGGTGAAGCTACAAAGGTGAATCCATCATTCAATGGTTTGGAGCCAGAGATCATAGAGGCTTTTATATGTGGACAAGACTGGTTGGAAAGCCCCGAAAACAAGTAAGTTGGTTGTTTAGTTTATTACTAGTTAGGTGACTGACACTACAATCCCAGACCAACCTTTTATTTTTATAAAAACTATAAAAAAAAAAATCTAAGATTTAAAAGTGTTGGGTTCAATTGTAATGTCAAACCCTAGATCGTCGAGTCTGGCTGCAACACCAGATCCAATAATAATATTTAATTTGTCTGCTCAAATTCTTATATTTTTTAATCTTTAAAAAAAAATGATGGTTTTTCTTCATTAGTAATGATACTATTTTTTAAATTTAATAATAATAATAATGTTTTTTTTTTTAATTATTTTATTTATAATATTAATTATAATAAAAATATTAATATTATCTAGTTCAAGAAAGCAACAGGGAGATTCAGAACATCAAATGCCTACACATCAGGCAGGTCCATTTAAGGTGATCAAATCTACGAGTCCAGAGGATTTAAAGTTAATCAACTACATTTTTTACTCATCTTTGGATGAGAGGTTAGATTTCCTCCCCTCTTCCAAGTTACTATATGTATTTTAAAAAAAAATAATAATAATTTGAATTCTTGTATTGTGAACCTTGTCTTTTGTCAGTGAGATTGTTGTTCATTGCAACCATAATTATTTGACTCGGAGTCAATTGCGCACACTAAGGCCACAGACATGCCTTGATGATAACGTAATTTCTGTCATGTCTGATGCCCTATCCTTAGCTGAGAGGAGGAAGAAGAAAGGTTATATAAATTGGTACCTTCCAATTTTTTTTTCGGTAATCTTTCCTATATCTTAATTCCATGTAGTATAATTGGTTCGATTCAATTTACCATGTAGTCCTACTTGCAAGACATAACTTCCTTAGAAATACATACGCATTGGTAAAACAGGAGTACGCATATGATACATCCGAGTGTATCTCTTTTGCAAAGAAACACATGTACAGGGAGAATTATATGTCTGCTCTGTTCAGCTGTGAGAAGGTAAAGTCTGAATTTTGTCAAGTCCAATTCATGCATTTCCATGCTTAGTTGACCCATTTGAAAGGTGACAGCCAGTTAACTACATATGGTTGCAGATGTATGTTCCTGTCTTTGACAAGGAAAGAAGACACTTCTATCTCTTTGTTCTGCATATGAAGAAGCAAGTTGTTGAGATTTGGGACTCATTAGCTAAATCGAGTGGCAGTTCCGTCGACAAGAGATTGCCTAACATGGTGAGTGCTAGCACCCTTCGAGCTACCTTGTCTTGTCTCCTAATTTAACTTTCCTTGTATTTATGCTTACTTCCATTTGTCAATCAACTATTTCATTCAGAAGCTTGAGCATTTTGATGAAACCTAAAGATACTTGCATAGACTCGTTACTGCTTTTTCATAAATTAATTAATCTAATTAGAACATATAATTAAGAGTTGTAAGATTCGAACCGCAGCAACTTAGTTTTAAAGACTATGATTCTATATCAAAAATCTATCTCAACCTAAAAACTTAAACATTGAGGTGAAATTCAATGATTAGTTTTATATTATTCTCTAACACCAATCATATGTTATGATATTTAAACAAATAGTTGGCTACCCTGGATATCCTATTCGAAGATGATATACAACAGAACTACCTTGATGGCTGGTCATTTGCAAGTTTTTCAGTGAACAGATCACCGAATGTCCCACAACAAACCAACGGGTAAGAGCATATTTCTGGCTGACAACATTTTGATTTTATTGCCAAACATTATGAAAATTTACACTCTAAACACATTGTAAATGTGATTTCTCTCTATGCAGATATGACTGTGGGGTTTATGTTATCAAGTTTATGCTAGCACCAGAAGAAGTGACACAACCTGATTTTGTTGTAAGATTCTCACTCTAATGAGCTCTTTACTGTCACGACTCTGTCGCATTCTTTCTAATCTTTTGACTCCGACATGCAGTTCGACAGCGATACGGAGAGATTGGATGTGGTGCTGGGATTGCTCGATGGTAATGTCAACTTATGCAGAAATGAATTGGCTGCTAAGGCTGAGGCATATAATCTTCAGGAACCAATGACTCCTTGAGAATATAGGTCCAGAATATGGATGAGGAGACAGCAAACAAATATAGCATGCTGAAAGGAATCAATGCTAACGTAAACCCAGCATTAAATCAAATGTGAATTTCAATTGTTGTAAATAACATAGTGTGTTTGGTCTCTAGGGATTAAAATTGATTACAGAGAACAGTCCATACTTGCCTTGCCTCTCCTGATTAATGTCTTGCAAAAATTCTTTCTGGGAACATGTAAGCATATTTTCTGCTATAGGAACACGGGCTCGTTGCTGGTTTTCAAGAAATGTTTGCATTAGAACTGTTGGGTCAAATGTTTTCCCTTTCAGCCACGCCAATATAATTAAGGGTTGGTGGTCAATCACATAACCATATATTAAACAGCAAAGATATCAATATTGCCTCCAAGTATAACAGCTTGATCTTTATGTTAAACAACTTTTCAATAATCAAGTGGTCTAATTCAATCTTGAAAATAACACTCCATTAAAATAATAAAAGGAAGGATGTGCATGCTTCTCCAGTATAAGCTAAGGAAGAGCATTATGTCTGTGTACTTTTTCCTCTTGGGGCATGTGCATTACGCCACTTCCTGGAAAGCAATGGATGGATAGGATGCGAAGACTAGCTTGAGAAATAATAATATTATTATTTAGAGGATTTGGAAAGCAGGATGCGAAGACAGCTAAGTAGGTAGAGAAAAAAAAAAGTGTTTTTCATCACCATTTCAATCCCATTCCCCCCTGGTGTCAAGTGGGTTACTTAGATAATCTATGCCATTTCGTTGCTTTTTATTGCAATCTGCAATCTCTGCTACTAGACACGAGCTTTACACGAGCATATTAGTGGTTAACACAACCACTCATGGGAGATTAAACTTAAATTATTAATTATAGACCTAATCAATGATGAATCAATTATATTATAGAAATCCGTGAAATTAGTAAGCAATAAATATTTTTTTTTCCTTTCAATGTATTCTTTAAAGTTAAAGCACAATTCTTAAAGTCCATCAATGTAATATATATCAAATCTCTAATTTGAATCACTTTGTATAGGAAAAAAAAAAAACACGCTAAATTTAAATAAAGATCAAATCTCTTTGAACAAAATTAATTTATTGAGATTAGATTATTTCATTTAAATTGAAGTCAATAATTAGTGCTTTTTTGGATCACGTCTAAGTAAACAAAGATAAATAATTGAATACTTTGTTGAATTTTAATTGTTATTGTTAAATTTTTCTTGTAATTGGTAATTGAATATATAAGAATAAATTTAATTATTTTATCTCAATTTTACTCTATTATTGCATGATACGTGTTTAAGTATTTTCAATAATTTTAATTATTAATTGTATAGATGTTAGGTTATATACAAGATTTTTGAATGGGGTCAATTGGTTGTGGCTATTGTTAATATTTGCAGGTTTGAAAACTTTGGGTAGTCTCCAAGGTAAGGGAGATGCTGCCGAATTTTTTTAAAAAATCGAATTTAATTATGTAATTATTCGTATAAAATTGTGTAGATGCGTAGAAGATGCACCTACGCCGTCTACCGATGATGTCTCTTCCAGCGTGGTTTCATAGAGAAGAGGCGATGTGCCTTCACAGCGGAATCATTCCACCCGCAAGTACAAGGCACAGTGGAAAGGAACGACCTTTTAATGTAAGTTTGTTTCGATTTTAGTTTTTTTTTTTAATTATAACATAATTTATAAACAATTAATCAATATTTCATTAATTTAATTTATTTTCAGATTCACAAGCATTGAGGCCGCCTGAGTAATATCATTGTCGTTTAAATCGTCAATGGAGATTCAATTATTTTAATGGAGTCAAGTATCTAGATATCCTAAATGGATACCGAATATCGATGCATGATTTGATAAATTTGAGGTTGATGTTAATTTATAATTTCCAACTTATTTTTAATAAATTTTTAATATAATTGTAAATAAATTATTATTTTTATTTTAAATAAATACTTATATACAACACAAATTCGAGTGGGACAACGCGCATGACAATGTTGTGAGGAGGGTGTAAAAAAATCACGTAGCAATTAGGTAACATAAAAAACAATACGATATTTTAAAAAAAAATTATGTTTTAAATCTAATTTGTCACTATGGAAGTAGGTTGCGTGATTTTTGGTATGAAGCATAAAAAAAACAAAAAAACAAATGCAAGAGATAGAGGTCTCCAAGGTTGAAACGACGTGGTGGTTTGGAGTGATTTCAAACCGCTACACATCCCAGAAGATATTTGGCCGTAATATATTGAGCACGTGATGTCTAAGCGGTTCATACGACACTCATAATCTGGTACTGGCAACTGGAATCGGCAAATACATGGTTCGCTGACAATTAAAAATGTACCATGGTGGGAGTTCATTTAAAAATTCTTATAAAAAGTTCACTTTCATCTTCAATCTTAGTATATTATATCTATTCAGTTCTTAAATATAGGGGGGAATTGACAAAACAGTGAAAAGGGGGAGTCTTTTGAACTCAACCTAATATCTAAGACTGAATCCTGAAAATAATATTTTGTAGGGAAATGCATGCCTCTGTAATATCTTATGGACTAACAAGAAAGAATCTTCTCTCTCTCTTTTTTAATCCATATATGAAAGCACAAACCGAATGAAAATCTGATGATAAAAAATTATAGACAGGTCCCAGACATTCATAGTTTGGCATGAAAGCCATAACAAGAAAGAATCAGGCAATACTGAAACAATGACAATAACATAGAAAATCTAACATTAAGACTACCTCCACATTTCAGAAAATTATTTTTCTTAGTCCTTCCTAAATATCATCGCCGTGTAATTAACTGACAAACTCAACAACTGCAATTGCGAAATCAAAATTAATGAACCCTCATTAACTGAATAATTTGATCAATAATGAAAAAACATCGAATTTAAATAAATAAAATACATGAAATTAATAGATTAACTGGAAATTGGAAACGTCAATCGAAATGGAATAGACATGCAGCAATGATCGGATGATCCAATCAAAATGTATGTACGCATGAAAAAATAAACGTAGAAATATACTCGTATGAGAAAGAAGGTATGTGTACGAATACGTACACATGTACGGAGAGAGCACCTGGAGAAGAAAAGTGAGATCGCGGAGAATGGTGAAGACGAAGAAGATAGGAGGAAGGGGAGGAGGAGTTTGGTGTCCTCATCGCCATTTACGAAGAATTTGTTTTGTTTTTTTTTTTTAAAAAAGAGACGAAAATAAGAAAAGAAAAAAGACCGTTTATTCTTCTCTCTTTCTAGTTTTTTATTCTTATTTTTACCCCTGATTTTTTTTTTCATTTATTTTTTTATTTAGGAAAAAAATGTTTCTTTTTATCTTTAAGAAGTATAAATTCTAATATGATTAATTTATCCTTTATGTTTTATGTTTAAGGGTGTCGGGTCCTTTAAGATATACATATACATATACACACATACATTCATATATGTGTGTGTATATATGTTATTCATATAAGATAATGCAATGCATGCTCGCTTTGGAAGAGAATTTAATTGTTTCATTGTAGTTATTTTTTTAAAATAATTTTTATATTAAAATATATTAAAATTATATTTTTTATTTTAAAATTAGCGTATTAAAACGATCCAAAATATATAAAAAAATTTATTTTTAATAAAAAAAATTAATGTTTTTAAAAAATACGGGTACAATCACGTTTCAAACATTCATTACATCTTCGTGTCCCAAATTTTTGTAGCTTTAGGTAGATTATAGTCGTGGTGATGGTTAAAATGTTTTTTGTTTAAAAATATATTTAAAAAATATATTTTTTTTAATTTTTAAAAATTATTTTTAATATTAGCATATTAAAATAATTTTTAAAAAATAAAAAACACTATTTATTTTAAACAAAAAAAATCAAAATTTTTAAGAATCCAAACACACCCTTAACCGCCTACAGTACAACGCAAAGAAAGTTGTGAGAATGGGTTACGAACTAAAAAGGAAAAAAAAAAAAAAAAACACTTAGCTGATAATCAGTTCAACAGGAAGACCAAAAACACAGGCAATTTTGTTCCTCCTCCTTCCACTTCCTCTTCTATTGTTCCCAAAGCACTAAATTCATGCTTCCTTTGTAATCTACCAGTGGCCTATTTACAGGGTAACGAGTCACTCCCTCTTCTGTTGTTCCCAAAGCACTAAATTCATGCTTCCTTCTAACTTCTCAACAGTTAGTTTTATCATTTCTAATTATTTGATGATTTAACAAATATAAAATGAATCACTCCCTATCACATGTCTAAGAATGATTTATTGGGCTATGTTGGGCTAATTGAGTCCATAGGCCCATAAAAGAATATATGATTATTATTTGGACAAGAAAAATTAATCGGACCTTTATTTGAGATGGAGTTTGTCATCAACCGAATGTTGGAGTCTTTATTTGAGAAAAGTCAACCTCCTTCAAGTCTTTATTCTTTAACCACTCCTCATCGTTCCACTTTCCAGCCATGGATAAGAAGATCTGAGGAGTGAGAAGACTTGTTGCCAAAAAAATCTGTCGAAATACAAATGTATTTGGAACATTTGTCCTGCGTTGAAGATGTTTTGCCTCCTGCAAAGTCGAGTCTAAGGGAAAAGATGGATTTCCAGAATGGACTTCAAATGTATGTTATTACGACCGAGTGAATACTCACACCTATCAGATGCCATCTCTTGTGGAGTAGGGGGTATTATTGCCTTTCCGGTCTTAGAATCTGATCAACCCAAGTATTGCTGTGCTGTCCTGGAGCTTGTGACCATGGAGGAGAAACAGGATTTTGATTTAGAGACGGAAAAAGGTTTCCAGGCTCTCCAGGTTTGTTTTCATTACATATATTTTTTCAATCAGATTTTGGATAACGTTGAAAATACTACTCAATTTATTATCAGGATTTAGGAGAATAAGAAAGAGATGAAAGAAAGTAGCTTTCCTTAGCATATCGAGCTTGAAGTCAAAGTTATTGTCTTATTTACTTTCGAAATCTCATAAAATGTGAATTTTCCCCTTAGCTTCATTTTCTGTGATCTCTGTGTTTGCATTTGCTAGTGTTTCTGAGGTGAAACAATCTTTGAGCTTTAAATTGGAGCTCATGAGGCATTCACTATTACAACTGTATTAGCCCAACTGTTTGCAGGCTGCGGATTTACGGATCAATTTACAACCTCGACTTCGTCCTGAGGTATTTATGTATTTATCAGTAGTACCTTACAGTTTTTTCTATGCTAAATTAGGTTGTCTTCTGCTTTGTCTAATAGAATTTTTTTTTCCCAGTGTTTTTCAAGGGATCAAAGAGCTGAGTTAACTGTAATCGCTAATGTTACCACAGCTGTATGCCAAACACACAGATTGCCACTTGCTCTGACATGGATTCCTTGTGATTATACCTGGTGAGCTGTTGATGATATTTCAAAATTGCGTGTCAGATTATCCTCTTGCTCATAGATTATCCTCTTGCTCATCACGCACGAAAGTATAATTGGAATGCTGCAGTTGCAATCTGGCTAAGGGGCAGTGATGCTGATTATAACTATATATTAGAGTTCTTTCTCCCTATCCTCATGAAAGAGAGTTCAGAGCAGCAGGACTTGGTTAGGAACCTGAAGCTTACTCCACGGAAAACTTGTAAGAGCTTGAGAATGTTTTCAAAAGAAGAATTACTCGGGGAACGAGGTTCTAAAGTTAGTAAAAACAATGATAAAATTGAACCTGCTCCAGATCCTGATGGTAATATGTTCATCGAATGTGCTGATATATGATAAACAACGAAAGGTATCTGAAGTGTGGAAATGGTTCGATAAGGTTATAGAAGAAAATTGTGCAGTATGGGCCATATGTAAAGGATGCAAAAACAAGAAGGGAACTTCAAATCTACACAAACACTTAAAACGTTATTCAAAAAATAGACAGAGAGATGCAAAAATAAATATGTTTGTCCAATGGCGAAGATAATGAAGTTATCTAGCATCACCTTCTAAGGACACCAGTTGTCTGACATCACATGATCCAGATTCTGATGATAAGTCCCTGAGATTTCGTGAGTGGCATAAGCAGAAAGATGATGGCGATGTGGTTGATCCGCCAAAATCTGATCTTGATTGGTATTTAGGAGAGCCTGTGGAAACCCGGGATAAGGTTTCAGATGTATTAGCTTGGTGGTGAGTCAATGCTCCAAGATTTCCAGCACTTGGTAAAATGGCTCGTGATTTCTTAGCAATTCCAATATCAGCTATTCTATCAAAGTCTACTATCAGCGGTGCAGTTGCATTCAATGGTTTCAGGCTAGAGATCATATTGAGGCTTTAATAAGTGGACAGGACTGGTTGGAAAGCCCTGAAAACAATTGAGTTCTTCACTTTCTAGAGACAGGTGAATCCAAAATGATTCTTTCCCCTAAATTTCTGAACATTGTTTTCCTGTTTTTTTTTTTCCTGCCATTATTTGTTAATGAAATTTGGCTGCAAAGTCACACACTTCCCTTGTAATGATTATTAACAGGGTCATGACGCTAAAACATTAGCAAAAGCTAAATTTGATTTGCATTTCCTAAGCTTAATGGTGCAACGGTTATCAATTATAGTATTAATTTGTTTAACCTGATTGTTTTTTTAAGGTATTAGCATATGTCTTACGCGTTGACAACATGTGAAGGTGATTGTTCTGTTGTAACAATTTCGATAAAATGTTCACATTTTATGGGATGATCATTTTTCTCAATTTGTTCTTGTCATCCATATTTGCAGGAGCAAGGAATGGATTTCTGGTTCTTTCCTGGTCTCCTTAAATGTGAGATCTGACTCACTTATGAAGCAAATGTTTAAATATCTGGTTGGTCCGTTTACACTGAGCAAACCTATGAGTCCAGAGGATTTGAAGTTAATCCAATACGTGCTGAATGGGAGGTCAGAATTTTTTCTAAGAGTTCTTGTTTGCTTAGCTGAACGATTTTAAGTTCACCTGTTCTATACTTGTTTCTTAGTGAGATTGTTGTTCGATGCAATAATTATTATTTAACTCGGCGGGAATTATGCCCCATGAGATCATAGACTTGGCTTGATGATAACGTCCTTTCTACGTTCTTAGCTCATAGATACTACATAAAGAGTTTGAATGACCCATATTACACATAACACCGTGATTACACTGAATTTCAACACCTTACAAATGGAAACCTTGTGAGGAAAAACAAATACAAACACTGACGGAAAAAAATATATGCCATGTAAAGCTAATGTCTAGTAGCAGAAATTGCAGATTGCAATAACAAGCAACGAGATGGCATAGATTATCCAAGTAGCCCACTTGACACCAGGGGGGAATGGGATTGAAATGGTGATGAAAAACACGGTGGCTGCCCATAAAACCGCAACTTTACCCAACACTTTGGATGTCCTCGGAAACTTCGCGGGGTTGATAAAATGTGAAACAAAGAGGCAAGAAAAGAGAATTGCAACAAGGATACAGACTAAATGCATGGAATCGAGTTTGGAATCAGGAATTTGGTTAAAAAAAAGGGCTATTGTGAAGCAAGTGGTTATAAGCACCTTTTGCCATTCCTTTTCCCACTCATCATGGGAATTGTCGACCAGATCTTCTCCGAGACGTGTTAGCTGCTGTGATACTAGTTGTCGTGCTCTATGCCAGAGTCGGGACACAAGTTCTTGAATTGGAAGAATAAAACCTTTGATAACGGAAGCACCATTCCCCATGAGTTTCCTGTGCTGTATGCTGTAAAACTTGAGAAGATTAGGAAATAATCTATAACGAAAAAAACTGTCGGAATAGTTTATAAAAGTTTTTTATATATAATTTATAATAGTTTTTTTTATATAATTTATAATAGTTTTTTTTTTAGTTAAGGAAATTAATTTTTTTTTTTTATTTTTAATATCAAAAATAAACTCTTTAAAAAATATATTTTAAGTTATTTTTAAATAAAAAAAATACTTTAAAGAATAAATACTGGCAGAGAAAAGCTTCAAAGTCTACAAATGGTAGAATGGAGAATGTAATAATGATGTACACAGAGAAAAGAACTAAGAAAATGGACAAACGTAGAGAAACAATGGTAAATCCTCTCTCTTCTTTTTTTTTTAGTTTTTTTACAGAGAGAAACAAATCAACTCAAGAGCTCAGAGAGAATTTGCACACAGGAAAAAATGCAAAAAACCTTAAATTATTGTTGTAAAAAGAACAGATCGAGAATCACCTGAATATTCAGGTTTATTTGCAAGATTACTTATGGTATACAGTAAGTGCAGTTCTTTCCTCAGTGTTTGAGTCTTTTTGTTTCACCAGGCTTTGTTGTTTGCTTCGTATACAGTAAGTGCAGTTCTTTCCTCAGCTCTTCATTAAAATAGCCCAAATTAATTAAGAGCTGAGTGCTGCAGGCTTTGTTGTTTGCAGCAGGGTTTAAATATGAATCCTGTTTATAAAAATTAGGTTAGAAAATAATATAATTTATGTATTTGAATTTTATTTAAAATTTAAATTTTAAAAAATAATATAGATTATATATTAAAATTTTATTCCCAGTCGGTCTTGTCTACGGATATATATGAGGTACCCCGTATATATATATTCTTATCCGCCTTCTTAACGCTTGCCTTGTTTGCTTTTTTTTAATGTTATTATTATTATTTTTTTGTGGGGGGGGGGGGGGGGGGGGCGGGGGGGCGCTATAGGATACTCGAGCCTTGGGCAAATTTGTAAATTGGTTTTGAAAGTAACGTCACGTGGGGCCAGGTAACCTACCACGGTTTAAACAGCTCTTGCGAGTCCGTCTTTGCTACGGAGAGCACAAGGTTCCGCTGATCCAACAAAAGATCGCTGGGGATGCTGTTATCCAACAAGGGGGGTTGAAGATCGCTTGGGGGGATCAAAGGGGATCAAAGCAGGGTTGGATCGCTTTGATCCAACAGCTCCAACAGCAGAAGGGGGGAGGGGATCAAAGCAGGGTTGGATCGCTTTGATCCAACAGCTCCAACAGCAGAAGGGGGGTTGGATCAAAGCAGGGTTGGATCGCTTTGATCCAACAGATCCAACAGCAGAAGGGGGGGGTCAAAGCAGGGTTGGATCGCTTTGATCCAACAGATTCAACAGCAGAAGGTGGCTGCTGCTCGTGCTTTTTTTGTCCCTACGGTGGCTGCTGCTCTTGCTAGGTGCCTTTTTTTTTCCCTACGGTGCCCTTTTTTTTCGCTACTTATTTGTCGCTAGGGGTGGCTGTTGCTCTTGCTAGGTGCCTTTTTTTCCCCTATTTTTCGCTTCGCAAGCGATGAGATGATGTGCTTTGGGGGTGGGGGGTTATATACTCGAGCCTTGGGCAAATTTGTAAATTGGTTTTGAAAGTATCCTTGGGCAAATTAACGTCACCTCGACTAGATCCTTGGGCAAATTTGTAAATTGGTTTTGAAAGTACCAATTTAAAAACTTCCCGTATTTAAAGAGAATATTAATAAAATAATATTATTAATATATATTATTTTATTAATATTCTTATAAATACCGATCTTGATATTTACCTTTAAAATAATATATTTTTACCTTCTCAAGCTTGAAAAACGTGATATTTAGTAAATATTACTATTTTTAAATATAATAAAATAATTATTACACTTTAAAAAATAATATTTAATAAATATAGTGTTTTATCTGCACATATTCCATCGCGTCACGTGCCATTTTGGAGCGGGAAGAATTAACAAGTTAATAATATTAGTGTCCCCTCTTTCCAGCTGGAAGAAAGCAACCAGACAGCGTGACCGTTGACCAGCCACCCGGCAAATACTTCTTTTTAGATCATAACAGGGTTCTTATTTAAAAAATGATGCTTCTTATAAGAAACCATGATTTCATCCAAACAAAAACCAAATACATGAAAAGATTAAAAATAATAATAATAAGATTTTGATTTAGGAGATAATTGTTGCTTGGATTATTTTTGTTCTCCAATGGCCCAGGAGAATTGGAAAGCAATGACTCATTGCTTTCCACCCAGCATTCCACCCAGCAGGTCTGTTTTTTAAAATAGAATGTGTAGTTTGTTTGACGTGTCCAACGCGTAAGTTTCCTAAAGAATCTTTTTAAGCAACGATAACGCTGTTTCCATCTGTTCCCATAGTCTTAACATTGCAGGAGGCAAATCATCATCGACGCAAGACAAATGTTCAAAATCCATTTGTATTTCGACAATGTTTTTCTGGCAACAAGTCTTCTCACTCCTCAGATCTTCTTATCCATGGCTGGAAAGCGGAACGATGAGGAGTGGTTAAAGACTTGAAGGAGGTTGGACTTGTTGACTTTTGGCATTGGGTTTTAAAACCAACTTATTTTCTGCCCCTTTAAATTTACTGATATTTTCCCTCTATTCTCGTAGTTTAATTGTTTTGCTTTTCTAGACTAAAAAAAAACGCTAACAAGGAAGTAGCTGAGAATTTCAAGTGCATTTGGACTGTGCTGCCTAAATTTATAAGCTCAATCTTGTTATGTAATTCTTGAAAAGAGGATAAATTTGAGAGAAGTTCAATCTTGACTAGACTTCTAATTTTAATAATAATTAACGAGGAAGCTTCCTCAGGCACACTTTGCTCCATTAGTTTTCATCTCTCCGTGTTTTACATGGGTGTTACATTTACAGGCTACAAGAACAAGAAGCTTCATCACGGTCAAAAAATAATAATATCCTAATTGACAAAAGCCAATATATATAAAACTGTTAGTTGCAACAAAAGGGTTTTCTGCAGATCCATACTCTTTCCACAATTTTTTACGTTTGTTATAATTTTTTTCCTTGATCCTGTGCTGTGCTTTTTCGCGACAGAAATACACTTAGATGGTTCATCTGAATTATCCTGTACAACAAATGAGTATAAGGAAATTGTGTTTTTTCATGTAGTGGACTTTTAAAATTAAACAGAATAAGATGTGGTCTTTATCATCCTTGTTCTAAGGGATTGTCCGAAGAGTTAGAATCTGTCCCCAGGGTAAGGATCGAACCCAGCTTAGCCGGAAATTGAAGAGAGAGCACAGCAGCGAGTGAAGACCGACTCACGCCTGATTTTAGGACAACTTAAGTTCACCAATTAACCTATTCTAGTGGGTTTTATGAACTTTTTCCTTACAAAACATTTTCACAAACCAGTTGGTTAACTTAGATGTTCTTTTCAAAGATAATATACATTAGAACTACCAAAAATCATTGGTATGAATTACTAATTTCTATGTTTGCCAATCTTCGGTGACGTTACTTTTTTGTCTTCTTTTATTGAAAGATTGTAATTTCATTAATAATTAAAATCATTTAGACACTTCATTCTATTCAAGTGAAATGAAAGCCAAATACTACAATTCCTCCCTTTTTATATACAGACTCAAGAATGATTCTCGACCGTTCATAGCTCTTCTAGCTTCAATGAAAATGAAAGGTAGCATAACAAATTCTTCTAGGTCTACAAACGCACGTCTCTGTTTCAGTATTAAGACAGGGAGGTTTTCTATTTCAACAGCGAAAAACTCAAATTTGCTCAAATATTGATAATAAATCTACAATTTTTCCCATTCCAAAATCAAATTTACATGGGAAACTGCACTCACAACAGTCCATATACTATCTGATATGTGTTTGATTTTGGTTTGGTTTTTTCCATTTGATTTTTAATTTTTTTGGTTTGGTTAAGTTTAGTTTTAACTAAATCAGTTCGGTTCAGTTCGAATGAACTTTCTGATTTCAGACTTATGAAATCAAACCTAAAATCATAGTTATTAAATCCGAACAGACCCGGCAAGTCGACCCGAGACCCGGTGGCTGGACCCTGTTAATAATCATTACAAGGGAAGTGTGTGACTTTGCAGCCAAATTTCATAAACAAATAATGATAGGCAAAAAAACAAGAAAACGATGTTCAGAAATTTAGGGGGAAGAATCATTTTGGAATCACCTGTCTGTAGACAGTGAAGAACTCATTGTTTTCAGGGCTTTCCAACCAGTCCTGTCTGCATATTAAAGCCTCTATATGATCTCTGGCCTGAAACCATTGAATGCAACTGCACCGCTGAAAGAAGACTTCGATACAGTAGCTGGTATTGGAATCGCTAAGAAATCACGAGCCATTTTACCAAGTGTAGAAAATCAGATATCGTAGAAAGGACGTTATCATCAAGCCAGGTCTTTGGTCTCAATGAGTATAGTTCCCTCCGAGATAAATGATAATTCTTGCAATGAAAAATAGTCTCACTAGCAGAAACAGGTACAGAATAGGTCAACTAGTGAACTTAAATGCATTCAGCTAAGCAAACAATAACTTGGGGAAAAAAAATCTGACCTCCCAATAAGTGAAGAATCAAAGACAAATTGGATTAACTTTAAGTCCTCTTGACTGGTAGGTTTGCTCACTTTAAACGGAGCAACCAAATATTTAGACATTTTGTTCCCCAGGTAAGTCAAATCTCACATTTGAGGAGACCAAAGAAGAACCAGGCTTCCCTTCCTTGCTGCTGCAAATATGGATTACAAAAACAAATTGAGAAAAAATGATAATCCCATAAAATGTGAACATTCAATTTCGGGAGATGAAAACTATAGATACAACAGAACAATCACTTTCACATGTTGTAATCTCATAGGACGCGTGCTAATGCCTTAAAAGACAATCTGGTTAAATAAATTGATACTGTAATTGAAACTGCAAGGTTGCACCATTAAGCTTAGGAAATGCAAATCAAATCTTAGCACAGAAAGACAAATGATTGACAGTGGTGTATATGTTATCAAGTTTATGCTAGCACTAGAAGAAGTGACAAATCCTGATTTTGTGGTAATATTTTGACATTAAAGTGCCCTTACTGAAGATAAAGGTATGGCAGTCTTTCTAATTACCTAACCAACATGCAGTTCAACAGCAATACCGAGAGGTGGAAGTGGTACTAAAATTGCTAGTGAGCGATGTCAACTCATGCAGGAATGATTTGGCTACTAAGTTTGAGGCATATTACGGGCAGAGGTTTTGAAATCATTGAGAATTTTTGGTAAGAAATGAGAATATGAAAGACATAAATCATCGATAGGAAAGAAAGTATTCAGACAACATATAGGAATTCAACTTCAAGGAAACTTACCAGAGAATGTGGGCTCCATGAGAAAGGAACTCAACGCTCATCAAATCAGATGTGAATGGCCATTATTGTAAACAATAAAGTATAATTAGTATAGGGATAAAATGGCAATATGGGAAACAGTCATCTGGTTTCCTTGCCCCTCCTGCACATTCCTGTGGAGATTTCTGGCTGAACTAAAAACTATGAGTTGTTTCATCATTTCATAAATACCATGTAAATATTATATAAATGCCAACTGCTATGGACCTGTCAATGTAATCTGAAAATCTCAAGGATGATCCAAGTACTATGTAAATGCAAATCAGTTGCTCAACCTTTCCCTTGTCAATCCATTGCATTGAGGACGACGTAGTATAGGCAACAATTTTGGTTGTCATCCTTAAACGATGCAGAATATGCAAGACGACGAAGTTATTGCCAAAATACAGATAAATCTAACAATTTCATGTTCAAAATACAGCATATTATGGTTCTAAAACATTAGCAAGGGAAAGGAACTTTATTTATCAACAATATTCCAAGAGTAAGTACTTAAAGGCTGGACTCCAATCCAAATATATTGCATAAGCTAGAACAAGAGGATCTTAAAGGGAGAAACTTATTTATGAACAACATTATGTTCTCTCTCCAGGACAAACAATTTATGCCCTTTGTTTCCTTTTATTAGGCTTTTAAGTGAAAACATGTTACTAGTCAAGTTACATAATTTGTCATCTAAAGATAGAAGAGAACAAAAGCTTCTGCAATATAGTATACAATAAAGTGAAGCTAAACATTTTCATCTCTGAATTAAAATCTGGTTTCTCCTTCACAGAGACAAGTTCTAGAACAGCACAGCAGGACATCTCATCTGGATTAAAAAATCAATGCAAAAGAACCCCATACTTCATGATTAGATGCATGCTTTGCCTATAAGTACTCAGGCTTGCTATAATAAATTACACTTGAAGTCCATTCTGGAATTTTATAGATAAACATACGACCAGAAAGGTCTAGTGGTAAACCATGCTAGAATTTGGTCACACCAAGAATGGTTGCTCTGAGGTGCTCAACAAGTATTGATGCCCGCTCCTTATGGGAACCCACACCTGCACTTAAATAACCCCTACAGATGAATCCTTGAACAAGGAAAATGCCCTTAGCATCTTCTCAGCAAGTGATGATGGCCCAGTTGGCTGCGAAATAATACAATTTGAGGTGTTTTAGAAACAGTTTTGTGGACCAGCACCACTACTGTGTTTTGCACCCCGATCATCAGCATCATTGGAATCTGAGGGATAACCAAGATACGAATATGTTTCCTGAAGCATCATATTATCTCCACCATTGTAAGAAGTCCCGGAAGCATTTATTTTATCCAGTAAGGGAGCAGAAGTTTGTTCTGCAAAACTTTCTTCACGCATGATGGATAGGATGTTGATGGAAAAGATGGCATCCCATCAAAGGCAAGCATTTAGCTGACGGTCTGTTGCACCATCCAGCATACATATCAAAATTTCTAAGCTCTTAAAAAAAGTTTAATGGGTCCTCCAACAATGAATTCCTAAGAGAATCATCAAAAGGTGTGACACTATCTATTTGAGCTCTTGGCCAAGCCCAATAACCCATCCACATTTCTTTCGACGAGAAGGGGTTCTCCATTTTGGTTAGTTATATAACTAACCAAAATACTCTCCCCTCTTTTCAATCAGAATACCATACAAAGAACTCAATTCTTCATTTCGTAATATCTTCCCTCACTTGCATAACTTCAAATTTTTCAAAGTTTCACTCTTTCTGCACAGATTTTTATCTACCCGCAAAACAAAACACCTCAATTTCCTCTTTTTAGCCATTTTTTTTTTGTTTTTGAATAACTAAAAACATCTTAATAATTACATTTGAAAAACCTAACATTTTACCTGTTTTGACAGAAATAACCCAGAAAGCAAAACCTCACTTTCTTCAATCCTGCGCCTGCATGCACCAAGAAATCAAGATATATCAGCTTTCAGCAACCAATAAACAAATATCTCAACATCCATGGTCTAATTAGTACATCACTCACCTCCTTTCTGTGAGTAGCAAGGACAATCCAGTAATATGACATCCAAAAATTTATGGTATACAAAGCCTCTGTGATCACTTCCACACTCCAATATCAACAATAACACCCCAAACCCACCTTCAAATTTGTCTTCTTTATACATATAAGCACACGGATATAGCTAAATATAAGTAAAGACTACCTTTTTTTGCGCGTGTATAGAGCTTGAGATTTTTTTTTTTTCTGGGTTTTGGTCCATAAAAGAAGGCACTGATTTCAAATGAAGGTTAACAATCCTACCCTCAACTTATTTATAAATTATTTTTATATTTTAAAAGTATTTAAAAAAATATTATTTATTTTAAATTAAAAATTTATTAGTATTTTTATATCATATTATTTTAATATATTAATATCAAAAATAAATTTTTAAAAATAAAAAAAAATATTATTTTAAAATAAAATATATTTTAAAAACAAGCAAACTATATTCTTAAATATTCATAACTTGTGTTCAAAGAGATTTGATTTCTATTTAAAATTAGATTTGAAAAAATAGTTGTACAAAGTGATTCAAATTAAAAAAGCAAAAACTATTATTATTATATTATTATAAAAAACATTAAATGTTGCCAAAATACTTTGGACGTGCAGCGTTTACTCTCTAGATGGTTCAAAATTTTAATTTTTTTTTAATTTTATCTTTAAATTTTTCAATTGCTTATTAAGCTAAATTCAAGGTAATTAAATCAAATTAATTAGTTAACAAAGTTGAAAGACAGATGATTAAAATAAAAAATATGTCATAAATAGATAATGATTTAAATTTTTTTATAAAGTTTTATCTTGGTTCTCAATTTTTGTATATCATAATTATTTAGTTTTTAAATATCTTTTTAATTTAATTCTAATATAAAAATTTATTTTTATTATTTTTTTATTTCTAGTTTGAGATGAAATACTAATATAGAGAACATCAAATTCCTACTATATAGAGAGAGAGAAATGTTATTATCCATGATTTTGATTATCAAAACAGTTGATAGTAATGTTAAATGATTTTATTTAATAAATGTAATTCATATTAAGTGTTTCTTTATATGAATTATTCTGGGTCACATCCCTAAATCTACCCATATGTACTCTATGTTTTGTTAATCATTTAACTTGGTCAAAACTCCCTCGCAAAAAGCTGCTAAAGACTAAATGATGGTCGACCGTTCATGGCTCTTCCCTGGAGGCACCTGAAAAAACAACATGACACGATAACCTTGCTAGATCTTGCTAACTAAGCAGCACCGATTGGAGATATGAAAAAGAGATGCTGGCTTTCACAGGTTGCCATCACATTCTTGCAGAAACTGAGATTGAGTTAACGGAATAAATGGAGTAGCTCACCGGAGAACAAAATCATCAAAGGCACAAAGCAGTGATTTGAAGGGTTTTGCCCCGTGACTACAACAGGGATTAGTTGCAGTGTTTCTTGAGGCGATGGGATTTACTTCTGCAGGGAAAAACTATGGTCGTGATGGAATTAAAGGCCGTTTGTTTGCTAGAAAATAGTTTTTTTTGGAAAGTAAATTTTAGAGAAAGTGAATTCCGAGAAAGTATTTTATGATTTTTGATAGTGTAATAAAAAATAAGTTGGAAAACACTTTTTAGTGTTTGGTTATGTCATGGAAAATGAGCTGGAAAATAACTTATTAATATTTTATTTTTCTCAAATTTATTAAAACAACGAGGAAAAAATCTTACAAATTAAAAAGTTGAATGAGAATGAAATTGAAAAAAAAATATAATTTCATAAATTATCTCAAATAAAATAAATAATAATCAAAATAATAGAGATCAAATCTAAAAAATTAAAAAAAAAAATGAAAGATGAAGAAACTAAAATAATAATAATTAATATTTCATAAATTATTTCAAATAAAATAAGTAACAATCAAAAGAATGAGGACCAAATTTGATAGTTAAAAAATTTCAATAAAAAAATGATAAGGAAAAAGCAAATAACAATTATAAAAATAAGGATCAAAGTTAATATAAAAATAAAATTTTAAGAGATGAAATTAAAAAATAAATATTCAAAACAAAATATATATATAGCAATTAAAAGTTTGAGGATCAAATTTGATATAATTAGCAAATAATGACATTTTCTAAATTTTTTACAATTTCCGGAAAGTGTTTTCCCCCTAAATTTTTCAAGAAAACACTTTCTTGAAAACCAAGCCAAATTTTCTTTTATTGGAAAGTGTTTTCCATTGACCAACTTTTCTAATGGCAAACAAACATAAGAAAGTTTGGAAAGTATTTTCCGTTGACTATAAAGTGTTTTTCGTTGACCGGAAAGTGTTTTTCGTTGACCAACTTTTCTAATGATAAATAAATACAGGAAAGTTTGAAAAATAATTTCTCAAAAACTATTTTTTGAAAAACAAACATGGTCTAAATCACTAGTAGCTCATTTCTCTGCGGAAAAGGAATAAGGACTGCCAAAACCAGTTAGCTGCCATGGACTAGTCGAGAGTGGTGTTTATGTTCATAGCTATGATGGTAATATGGCCAAAGGCAGAAAATAATTCAATATGAAATTTGTTGATTTGCAAGATAAGATTTGCAATGTCGAAAATTCTAGCTTCAATGAAAATGAAAGGTAGCATGACAAATTCTTCTAGGCCTACAAACGCACGTCTCTGTTTCAGTGTAAGACAGAGAGGTTTTTTTACTTCAACAGCTCAAAACTCAATTTGCTCAAATGTTGATAATAAATCTTCAATTCTTCTAGGCCTACAGTACGGCGCAAAGAAAGGTGTGAGAATGGATCACAGACCAATGAGCCTAAAAAAAGAAAAAACACTTACGTTGATTATCAGTTCAACAGGAAGACCAAAAACACAGGCAATGTTGTTCCTCCTTTTTCCTCCTCCTTCCTCTTCCTCTATTTTTTTTTTTTTTTGTTTTTGATGCAGAGCCTCTGCTGTACCCAAAGCAACACAATCATATTTGGTGATGATTTACGGCTCATTTCAGTTTTTATCTATAAAAACAATTAAATTAAAATTTTGTAAAATATTAAAAAATAAAATTAAAACTGAACTGAAGCTGGTCCCAACCGGTCTGTTTTGGTTTTGTTCAGTTCGATTTTGGTTCAATTTGGTTATTTTATATTAAAAATAAAAACTTATATTATGTTTTGGATTTTTTTGGACTTTTTGATGGGCTTTGTTTTGGTTTTGTTTGTTTTTTTTATTTTTTATTTTTTTTAGTTTAGTTTAATTTATTTTTAATTAAATCAGTTCGGTTCGATTAAGATTTTTTTATTTCAAGCTTATGAAACTGAAACCAAAATTAAATTAAATTGATTATTTTTTTATAATATAAAGAAAAACATTATTTCAAACTTACGAAACCAAAACCAAAATTACTAGACATTAGTTTTATGACACAGTGCCAAAAGTCAACAAGTCAACCTCCTTCAAGTCTTTACCTACTCCTCATCGTTCCACTTTCTAGCCACTATGTGATAAGATCTGAGGAGTGAGAAGACTTGTGGCTAAAAACATTGTCGAAATACAAATGGATGTGGAACAGTTGTCTTGCGTCAATGATGATTTGCCTCCTGCAAAGTTAATACTACTTGCAAAGATGGAGAAAGCGTTATCGTTGCTTAAAGATTCTTTAGGAAGTACTGGTTCTTTTTTGGCTCAATTTTGGGCTCTAGATAAGCGTGGAATCGCCCTGGAAAATCAGCCTTACCCTCACCTGTGCGTCCCAAATTCTACGCTACTTGAATATCGTCAACTGGAGGGTCGGCAAGGGTTTTCACGTCCAGACATTTTGAATCGGGCATGGCGTTTTGAATTTCCAGAATGGACTTCAAATGTAAGTTATTACAGACCGAATGAATACGCACACCTATCAGATGCCATCTCTTGTGGAGTAAGGGGTATTATTGCCTTTCCGGTCTTTGATCCTGATCCACCGTCCTCTTGCTGTGCTGTGCTGGAGCTTGTGACCATGGAGGAGAAACAGGATTTTGATTTAGAGACGGAAAAAGTTTCACAGGCTCTCCAGGTTTGTTTTCATTATATATATATTCAATCAGATTTTGTTGAGAATAGCACTCAATTTATTGTTGTTAGAAGACTACCACAAAGCAATTCACTCAAATTATCTGAAATATAAGACTTACAAAAAGATAGATTGAAACAAAACAACCCACTTCACTTTTTATACGGTAAATAGTGAAAGAAAACAGTTAGAAGACTAGTAGGGACAATTTCACCAATAACTTAACAATTATAATCAGGAATTAAGAGAGTAAGAAAGAGATGAAAGAGAGTAGTTTTCCTTAGCATATCTTTAAGCGTTCGCATTTGCTAGTGTTTCTGAAGTGAAACAGTCTTTGAGCTTTTAATTGGAGCTCATGAGGCATTCCTTATTACAACTTCAATCCAAATTATTTTTTCCATTAAATTATATGTGCAAAGAGACATATTTGTCTTATTTGATGGTGTTTTAAACTCTTTATAAGCCCAACTGTTTGCAGGCTGCCAATTTATGGATCAAATTACCTCGACCTCGTCCTCAGGTATGTGTCAGTAGTACCTTACAGTTTTTTCCATGCAAAATTAGGTTGTCTTTTGCTTTCTCTAATATAATTTTTTTCCCAGTGTTTTAAGGAGGTTCAAAGAGCTGCCTTAACTGAAATCGCTGATGTTACCAGAGCTGTCTGCCAAACACACAGATTGCCACTTGCTCTGACATGGATTCCCTGGGGACGTCATGATGATATTTTAAAATCAGGTGATTCACTTGCTCTGACACAGATTGCCTGGTTATGTGAACTTGCAATAGAGCGTACAGCTTGTTATGCAGATGAGGAGATGCAAGGCTTTGTGCATGCTTGTGAGCAACTATTTCTGAACACAGGGCAAGGTGCTGCTGGACAAGCCTATCAAACATATCTTCCTTCCTTTGAGCCTGATGTGAAGGAAAAGCATGTAAGGCACTATCCTCTTGCTCATCACGCACGAAAGTATAATTTGAATGCTGCGGTTGCAATCCGGCTAAGGAGCACTGGTGATGATTATTTCTATATATTAGAGTTCTTTCTCCCTATCCTCGTGAAAGAGAGTTCAGAGCAGCAAGACTTGGTTGAGAAACTGAAGCTTACAATAAAGCAAACTTGTAAGAGCTTGACAATGTGTCAAGAAAAACCTGCTTACAATAAACCATCCATCAGGAAACGAGGCTCGAAAGTTAGTAAAAACAATGATAAAATTGAACCTGCTCCAGATCCTGATGGTAATATGTTCATCGAATGTGCTGATAATAAACGATGAAAGGTATCTGAAGTGTGGAAACATTTCGATAAGGTTAAAGACAAAGAAAATGGTGCAGTATGGGCCATATGTAAAAGATGTCAAAAGAAGTATCCAGGGGAAAGCACGAAGGGAACTTCAAATTTACACAAACACTTCAAAAGTTGTTCAAAAAAGAGACAGGTAGATGCAAAACAACATACATTGCCTTCTGATCTGGGAGGCAATTTCGTGTTTGATCAAGAAAGGAGTCGGCTTAACTTTGTTAGAATGGTTATGAAGCTCGGATTTCCATTGGATATGGTTCAAAATGAGTTCTTCAAAACTTTTGTTTGCGATCTGCAGCCAAAGTTTCAACTTTGTTCACAAGACACTGTTCAGGCTGATGCTCTTTCTATTTACAGACAAGAGAAAGAGAAACTAATGAAATATCTTGATAATCTCTCATCTCTATTCAGTATAACAATTGATTTGCAGTCATACGGTGATAACAAGATGACCTGCTGCTTGACCATGCATTTTATCGATGATGGGTGGAGGATGAATAAGAAGATTTTGGCCTTCATGAGTATAGAACATGATTATATGAATGAAGCTGTGAAAGATGTGCTAGTGGAGTGGAACATCAAAAAGAAAGTGCAGTTCATGTTTGCAGAAATTGCTCCACCAAATAGTCAAATGACTAGAAAATTCAGAAGTAAGCTTCTCAGTCAATTCCCACATATGAATGGGGACTTACTATGTTTTTCTTGCTACGCACAAACTCTTGAACTTCTTGCTCGAGATGGGTTTTATGAGATAAAAGATGTGCTTAACAAGATTAGGGGCTGTATTGAATATGTGAATGCAACACCAAGTAACCAAGATAAATTTCGGGAAGCAACTAATCATGTGAAATTGCAAGATATGAAAGCAGCCTCTCATGATGATCCTACCAGATGGGAGACCACATATGAAATGTTCACGAGTGCATTGGAATTAAGAGAAGCTTTTACTCAACTCGAACAAGTTGATTTTGATTTTAAGGCGAATCCATCTGCAGAGGAGTGGAAGATGGCGATGATTGTATGTGGGTGTTTAAAAGTTATCCACAAATCTTTGGGCAGTTCTTCATTAGGCATAGATACATTCTTCTTCCATGTTTGCTATATATATAATAACTTGCTTTCGTGGGAAAAGAGTGAGAACACGTATGTTTGTTCAATGGCGAAGAGAATGAAGGTGAATCTTGATAGGTATTGGAGTGAATGGAGTTTTGCATTTGGAATCCTATTAGTACTCGACCCGTGCTGTAAACTTGAATTTGTGCAGTATGGGTTTGAGCTGATGTATGGCAGTGTTGCGAATGACATGTATGTAGCAAACTTGCAGGCATTTCGTAGCAAGCTTACATGTATGTACAACAGTTATGCGAATGACACTGGTTATCTAACATCACCTGCCAGGGACATCAGTTGTTTTGCATCATATGATTTAGATTCTGATATTGGTAAGTTCCGGGGATTCTGTGAGTGGCATAAGCAGAAACATGATGGCGATGTGGTTGATCCGTCAAAATCTGATCTTGATCGGTATTTAGGAGAGCCTTTGGAGAACCGGGATAAGGTTTCAGATGTATTAGCTTGGTGGCGAGTCAATGCTCCAAGATTTCCAGCACTTGGTAAAATGGCTCGTGATTTCTTAGCAATTCCAATATCAGCTATTCTATCAAAGTCTACTATCAGCGGTGAAGCTACAAAGGTGAATCCATCATTCAATGGTTTGGGGCCAGCGATCATAGAGGCTTTTATATGTGGACAGGACTGGTTGGAAAGCTCAGAAAACAAGTAAGTTTTTTAATATTTCTACCTTGGACTTGACCAACTATAAAATCCTACTATTAAGAACTTGAATGACTTGTCATGTCTAAAACAACATGGGTTTAAATTTAATTTTTTTTCTAAGTTTTATAGTTTTTAATTTTATGTTTGAAATCAAATTCAAGTTTTTTTTTTTTCTAATAGTAACAAAGTCCTAGCAATTTGTTTTTTTTTTTTAAAAAAAAAAAGAGAGACAAAAAACCCCTAACCAAATGATTAAAACAAATGTGAAAAAACAACATTTTCAAAGCACGGAATATATTTTGTTAATTCTAAAATAATATTTAACATTTTTACTGCATGATGTAAGGTTTAGTATAATTAGAAGACTCGATACATAGAATAGTAATGCATGTTGTTATAGTATACACCAACACATCAAACAATAAAAACATTCATACAAAAGCTTCATGATTCAGCAGATGAAAATGAGCAAGCGCTTCTAAAATTTTTTTAATACAAAAGTGAGGAATTGAGTCCTGAAATCGGACCCAAGTCTAATAGGTCTTGTGTTTGGATCCATTCACCTTGGGTCTAGTGGTGGGACTCAACTTTATTAGGTCATGCATCAAGACCCATTAGCCTTGGGTCCTATGTTTGGACCCAATTTTGTTGGGTTTCGACACTAGATCCAAGTTTAATGGGTCAAGTGTCGGGACCTAATTATGTTGGGTTGGGTATCTGAACCATGAGACGTGGATCCTGACGCATGACCCAAGGCTAATTTGTCTCGACACAGGACTCAACAGAATTGGGTCCTGATGTAAGACCCGAGAGAATTATAATAAAATAATAATATTTATAGCACAAATAATATAATTTTTAATATTAATACTTTCAATTATAATAAAAATAATAATATTTATACTACAAATATAATATTTTTTATATTAATACTTTGAATTGAAATAAAAATAATAATATTTATAGCACAAATATTATTATTAATTTTATCCCTCAAATCAACTAGATGGTTTTTTTTTGTAGCAATAATATTTTAATTCAAATTTATTATTAATAATAATAAAAATAGTAATTTATACTTTTACCTTTCAAATAAAATATGTGGTTGGTTTTTAAATTTGTTATTCCTCGTGTCGGTTAATAGACAAAGGCAAACTAGGGCGTATGGGTCTACTGACCTAGCCCCACTATCTTGGAACCTTGGAGGGCTTTGCAGACCCCAGTCGCGCGGTCTCCAAACCGAGGCGCACGGTCTCCAAACTCCAGGCATGTGGGTTTATAGCCATGCACGCGGTTGGCTCCAGCGCTAGGTGTCTCCAGCCTAAGGCCTGTTGCCCCACATTGCGTGCGGGTCTAGCCCTAGCGCTCAGGGCTTGTTGGGCCCAACGCCAAGTGTCTACAACCCCACTAAAATCAGAATTGACCATTTTCTTGCCAATCATCCATTTAATGTTATATGCATCCCACTGAAAATACAACCCCCCAATGTCCTTGCAACTCTATATGGCAATGCCAACTCTGCCATTACACTGCTTCAATGCACAGTGCTTTGTATCTAGGTAAACAATAATAAGAGTAGTGATCCCTTTTTTGTATATTGTATAATAGGTTGGTGTCGAGAGACAAGTAATTTCAAAATGATTTGTTTCCTAAGTTTCTGAAAATCATTTTCCCGTTTTTTTCTACCATTATTTGTTTCATGAAATTTGGTCTACAAAGTGCAAAAAGAAAAAGCCTCGCACTTCCCTTGTGATGATTATTAACAAGATCAACTATGCTAAGATTTGATTTGCATTTCCTAAGCTTAATGGTGCCACCTTGTAATTTCAATTACAGTATCAATTTGTTTAACCTAATTGTCTTTCAAGGTATTAGCACATGTCCTATGAGATTACAAGATGTGAAAGTGATTGTTCTGTTGTAACTATAGTTTTCATCGCCCGAAATTGAATGTTCACATTTAATGGGATTATCATTTTTCTCAATTTGTTTGTGTCTTCCATATTTGTAGCAGCAAGGAAGGGAAGCCTGATTCTTCTCTGGTCTCCATAGATGTGAGATTTGACTCACATGGGATGCAAATGTCTAAATATTTGGTTGGTCCGTTTACAGTGAACAAACCTACCAGTCCAGAGGACTTAAAGTTAATCCAATATGTCTTTGATTCTTCACTGATTGAGAGGTCAGATTCTTTTCCCTCAAGTTATTGTTTGCTTAGCTGAATGCATTTAAGCTCACCAATTGATCTATTATGTACCTGTTTTTGCTAGTGAGACTATTGTTCATTGCAAGAATTATCATTTATCTCGAAGGGAACTATACTCACTGAGACCAAAGGCCTGGCTTGATGATAACGTCATTTCTACGATATCTGATGCCATAACTTTAGTTAAGAGGAAGATGGAAGATTCTGTAAATTGGTATCTGCCAATTGTTTTTGCAGTAGGTTCTAAGATCATATTTGTACAACTGACATCTTATTCTGTTCAATTTCACGAGTCCACCACATGAAAAAAACAGAATTTCCTTATACTCTGTGTTGTACAGGAGAATGCAGATGATCCATCTAAGTGTATTTCTTTCGCGAAAAGGCATAGGATCAAGGAAAACTACATGTCAGATCTTTTATGTTGTGAAAAGGTGAAGTTTGGTTTTCTTTAGTCCAATTAACGCATCCCATGCTTAGTTATGCTGTGAAAACTACATTTGCAGGCATTTGTTCCTGTCTTTGACAAGGACAGAAGTCATTTCTTTCTATTTGTACTACAATTGAAAACGCAAGTTGTTGAGATATGGGATTCATTAGCTGCATCATGTCAGAGTGATTGGGTTGACAGGCGACTGCATAACTTGGTAAATGGTTGCATACTTTATGAGCTACCTTAGCTAAACACTGCACTAATGGGCTTTTTGAACTTTTTCCTGCCATAACATTTTCACAAACCAGTTGGTTAGCCTGGACGCCCTTTTCAAAGATGATATAGATCAGAACTACCAAAAAGTTTGGTCCTTCACAGATTTCAGAGTGGAAAGACCATCGAATGTCCCACAGCAACCAAATGGGTATATATATATTGAGTAGTTAGGTTACATATTGTTGAGTACCTTTAAAATACTGTAAGCCACATCAGGTGACATGATTTCTTTCTGTGTAGATATGATTGTGGTGTGTATGTTATCAAGTTTATGCTAGCACCAGAAGAAGTGACAAACCTGATTTTGTGGTAAGATTTTAACATTAATGTGCCCTTACTAAAGATAGAGGTATGGCAGTCTTTCTAATTATCTAGCCGACATGCAGTTCGATAGCGATACTGAGAGGTTGGAAGTGGTACTAAGATTGCTAGCGAGTGATGTCAACTCATGCAGGAATGATTTGGCTTCTCAGGCTGAGGCATATTATGAGCAGAGGTTTGGAAATTATTGAGAATATTTTGTAAGAAATGAGAATATGAAAGACATAAATCATCGATAGGAAATAAAGACAACATATAGGAATTCAACTTCAAGGAAGCTTACCAGAGAATGTGGGCTGCATAAGAAAGGAACTCAATGCTCATCAAATCATATGTGAATGGCCATTATTGTAAACAATATAGTATAATTGGTACAGACATAAAATGGGAATATGGGAAACAATCATCTGGTTGCACATTCCTGTGGGTTGTGGAGATTTCTGGCTGAACTAAAAACAATGAGTTGTTTCATCATTTCATATATACCATGTAAATATTATATAAATGCAAACTGTTATGGACATGTCTATGTAATCTGAAAATCTCAAGGATGATCCAAGTACTACGTAAATTCAAATCAGTTGCTCGACCTTACCCTTGTCAATCTATTGCATTGAGGACAACATAGTATATGCAGAATATGCAAGACCACGAAGTTATTGCCAAAATGCAGATAATTAAATCTAACATTTTCCTGTTCAAAATACAGCATATTATGGTTCTAAAACATAGTGGCAAGGGAAAGGAACTTATTTATCAACAACATACCAAGAGTGGACTCCAATCCAAATATATTGCATAAGCTGGAACAAGAGGATCTTAAAGGGAGAAACTTATTATGAACAACATTTTGTTCTCTCTCCAGGACAAACAATTTATACCCTTTCTTTCCTTTTATTAGGCTTTTAAGTGAAAACAATGAATTCCTAAGGGGTTCTCCATTTTCGTTCGTTATATTACTAACCGAAATACTCTCCCCTCTTTTCAATCAGAATACCATACAAAAACTCAATTCTTCGTTTCCTAATATTTTCCCTCACTTGCACAACTTCAAATCTTTCAAAGTTTCACTCTTTCTGCTCAGAATTTTATCTACTCGCAAAACAGAACAGCTCAATTTCCTCTCTTTAGCCTTCTTTTTTTTTTTTGAATAACTAAAAACAACTCAATAATTACACTGAGAAACCTAACCTCTTACCTATTTCGACAGAAATAACCCAGAAAGCAAAACCTCACTTTCTTCAATCCTGCAATACATATAGCTGCCTGCACACACCAAGAAATCAAGATATATCAGCTTTCAGCGGCCAATAAACAAATATCTCAACATCCATGGTCTAATTAGTACATCACTCACCTCCTTTCTATGAGTAGCAAGGACAATTCAGTAATATGACATCCCAAAATTTGCAGTATAAAAAGCCTCCGTGATTCACTGCAACATAGTTCCACACTCCAATATCAACAATAAGTAAAGGCTGCCTTTTTTTGCGCGAGTATAAAGCCTGAGGTTTTTTTTTTTTTTTTTTTTATGGGTTTTCTTAGAAGTGGTCCGAAAGGGCAGATTTCAGTGCAAATGAACTATCTAACCTCAGTTTGTTTTATTTTTATATTTTAAAAATATTATTTTGGAAAAAAATATTTTTTTATATATTTTCATATATTTTTTAATATATTGATATTAAAAATAAAATTTTTAAAATAAAAAAATATTATTTTTTAATATATTTTTAAATAAAAAATACTTATACTTTTAAACACACTTTAACTATAATTAAAGAATTTTGATTTGTATTTAATATTAGCATGTAAAAACATTTATAGAAAATAATTTAAACTAAAAAAATAATTGATATTATACTCCAGAATACACCAGACCGAAGAGATTTTGATTTCTTTTAAAAATTAGCATTTTAAAAAAAAATTACATACAAAGTGATTCAAATTAAAAAAGCAAAACAATTATTATTAATGAAAACATTAAACGTTGCCAAAATACTTTAGACGTCCATTTTTTACTCTCTAATTTCACGGTTAAAAATTTTGATTTTTTTTTATTTATTTTTTTAAAACTTTTCAATTGCTTATTAAACTAAATTCAAGGTATTTTCCATTTGGTTAACGAACTTGAAAGATGAGGATTAAGTGAAAAATACGTTATAGGTGATGGTTTAAAAATTCTCACAAAAAATTCATTTTCATCCTCAATCTTTACATATACCTTTTATATTCCTAAATATCTTTTTAATTTAATTTTGATATAAAATTATTTTTATTAATTTTTAATCTTTGATTTAAAAAGAAAGAGAAAGAGAAAGAGATAGAGATAGAGATCACCGGATTCTTGCCATACAGAAAAAGATATCTCATTGGCGATGATTTACCATGTTTTCCTTGCTATGCACAAACTATTGAACTTCTTGCTGGAGATGGGTTTTATGAGATAAAAGATAAACTATTGAATATGTGAACGCAACACCAATTAACCAAGATAAGTTTCGGGAAGCAATTAATAATGTGCAATTGCAAGATCTGAAAGCAAGATAGAATTTCTTTGATATTTGCTTTCTAATAATTATAAATTTGAGTTCTTTTAAGATTATTAAAAATTTACATGATTGTTAATTTTTAGGTTACATGAAATTAATCGAGATATGCATTAAACTGGTCCAAACATCCATATTAATAATAAAAAATATAGATTTTTCCTCGTACACATGTGTTTTACAAGAATATATAGATGATCAATCATATCTAATTGTAATTTTTTCACGAAAAAGCCCAAGATAAAAACCTTGATTTATTTTATTTTTATTTTATTTTTTTGTGTATATATAGAGCTTTATGTGTTTTGGGAGTGTGGTACCGGTTATTTTTTTAAAATGTTTTTTATTCCAAAATACATTAAAATAATTTTTTTTTATTTTTAAAAAATTATTTTTGATATCAGCACATTAAAATTGATCTGAAAACACCAAAAATTATTAATTTGAAAGCAAAAAAAAAATTAAATTTTTTATTTACATTTCTAAAATACAATGTAAAACACTCATTTCCTTTGTTTGCTTAGAAGTGGTCCAAAAAGGCACTGATTATTGATTTCAATGTAAATGAACTAACTTAAAGAGATTAATTTTGGTGAAAGAGACTTGATCTTTATTTAAAATTAGTATTGATATTTTTTTTAACGTGATTCAAATTGAAAAAAAAAATAATAATGTAAAGAACTAAATAGAAACACATCCATAGACATAAAGTCATCAATCTAATAAGAAAGGTTCAGAATGGTGCCCAAACCTTAAAGAATACAAAATTGTTGAAAATAAAAACAAAATGTTATTATTTAGGCCTATAATCAATATTTTAAGTTTAATCTCCTATGAGTGGTTGTGTTAACTAGGGGTGTTCACGGTCCGGTTCGGTCCGGTTTTAACATAAAAATTCAACCGAACCGGAAAATACCATTTCTTGTTAATATAAACCGAACCGAACCGAAAATCGGTTCAAACCAAACCGGTTTTGTTCGGTTCGGGTCGGTTTTTTAGCCTTAGAAACCAAAAAAACCGAAACTAATTAAGTAAAAAAAAATTTGGCTGAATTCACAATCACTAAGACAAACTTGGCCGAATCACATTTCAAAAAATCCTTGTTGAAAACTTTGAATCCAAGCACTTCGGTTGAGATCAATTGAATCAAAATCACTGGATCTATCTTTAAGCCTTGTGCACAGAGGAGAGGGAGGGGTAGGGCCACTGGAAAAGGGGAAGGGGGGAGAGAGAGCGGGGAGGGAGGGATGGGGTTGCTGTAAAGGGAAGGGGGAAGGGGGAAGGTGAGCAGCTCGAAAGGTTTTGGGAGGGAGAGAGAGTGGGGAGGGAAGAGGAGGGGTTGCTGGAAGGGGAGGGTGAGTGAGGTGGAAAGGTTTTGGGGAAAAGGAAAGGGGGATGGTGAGTGGGCTGGAAAGGTTACGGGAAAAGGGAAGGGAGAGGGCGAGTGGGGGTGGAAAAGTTTTGGGGGAAAAGGGAAGGAGAGGCGTGAGTGGGGTGGAAAAGTTTTGGGGAAAAGGGAAGGTTTTGGGGAAAATTTATTTTGTTTTAGATTTAATTAAATCGGTTCGGTTTGGTCCGGTTCAATCGGTTTAAGCTTTTTAAAACCGGAACCGAACCGGACTGGGTGGTTTTTTAAAATTTTTAATCGGTTTATTCGGTTTTTTTTCTCGGTTCGGTTTTTTTCGGTTAATTTTTTCTCGGTTTTTCCTCGGTTTTAATCGGTTGGTCGGTTTTTTTGAACACCCCTAGTGTTAACCACTAATATGTTACCTCTCAACTGAGTTACATTACTAAAAAAAAAAAAAAAAAAAAAAATTCAAACCATAGTTTGGAAGGACTTGTCAGAAAAAAAAAAAAAAAGTTTTAACACAATTATTAAATCTAGCCCGGCCTAACGGGTCGACCTAGTAGCTAGATCGGTCTGGATTTGTTAAAAGACTAACTAGTACAACAACCTAGTAAAAACTCGATCGAACCCATGACCATGGCGAATCCGGACCAGATCCATTTTTTTTTTTCAAATGTGGCTT
The DNA here is from genome assembly GCF_005239225.2 of Populus alba. NCBI lineage: Eukaryota > Viridiplantae > Streptophyta > Magnoliopsida > Malpighiales > Salicaceae > Populus > Populus alba. The sequence goes on along the minus strand of NC_133300.1, from coordinate 3,556,372 downwards.
TTCTCCTATACCTCTTTTTTTTTATATTTTTTAAGTTAATTATTAACACTTTTTTAAAGTTTCACTATATAAATATTAGAAAAATATTTTACTTTTTCAATATCGGATTTGAAACCTTTTAGTATATATACTCTATGTTAAAAAAAAAAAAAAGTTATTTTTTTAATGTAGGATTTGAAACTTTTTTTTGTATATCTATTCTATGTTCACATGAAAAAAATAATGTTTTTTTAATGTGAGATTTGAAATTATTTAGTATATATACTTTGTTTTTTCAAGAAAAATGTTATTTTTTTAATGTGAAATTTAAAGACTTTCGTATATATACTCTATGTTCTCAAGAAAAAAATTATGTTTTTTAAATGTTGAAAAAAAAAAAACAAATTTAAATATTTTTTTAAACTTCATTATTTAAAACATGTATAACTTATATTCACATGAAATTTTTTATATAAAATATAAAAATTTTTAAATATATTTTTTAATTTTTTCAAATTAAATTAATTCTATAAAACTTAAGAACTGACCTCTTAATCACATCAACTCCATACTGGAATTGATAACCTCAAAGGCTCAATCTAGACAAAGGACAGCCCTGCTTAGCCCATCAAATTCTCCGATCGAAAGATACAAGCCCATAAGAAGTTTGAATGGCCCATATTATGTTAAATGGATCAGAGGTTATATATATATAACACCGTGATTACACTGAATTTCAACACCTTCCAACATATAAATGCAAGCCTTGTTACGAAAAACAAATACAAACACTGACAGAAAAAAATATATGCCATGTAAAGCTCATGTCTAGTAGCAGAGATTGCATATTGCAATAACAAACAACGAGATGGCATAGATTATCCAAGTAGCCCACTTGACACCAGGGGGGAATGGGATTGAAATGGTGATGAAAAACACGGTGGCTGCCCATAAAACCGCAACTTTACCCAACACTTTGGATGTCCTCGGAAACTTCGCGGGGTTGATAAAATGTGAAACAAAGAGGCAAGAAAAGAGAATTGCAACAAGGATACAGACTAAATGCATGGAATCGAGTTTGGAATCAGGAATTTGGTTAAAAAAAAGGGCTATTGTGAAGCAAGTGGTTATAAGCACCTTTTGCCATTCCTTTTCCCGCTCATCATGGGGATTGTCGACCAGATCTTCTCCGAGACGTGTTAGCTGCTGTGATGCTAGTTGTCGTGCTCTATGCCAGAGTCGGGACACAGGTTCTGGAATTGGAAGAATAAAATCTTTGATAACGGAAGCACCATTCCCCATGAGTTTCTGTGCTGTATGCTGTAAAACTTGAGAAGATTAGGAAATAATCTATAAGAAACGAAAAAAAAACTGTCGGAATAGTTTATAAAAGTTTTTTTTATATAATTTATAATAGATTTTTTTTTTTAATATCAAAAATAAATTCTTTAAAATATATATTTTAATTTATTTTTAAATAAAAAATACTTTAAAGAATAAATACTGGCAGTAGAAAAGCTTCAAAGTCTACAAGTGATAGAACGGAGAATGTAATAATGATGTACACAGAGAAAAAGAACTAAGAAAATGGAGAAAATGTAGAGAAAACAATGGTAAATCCTCTCTCTTCTTCATTTTTTAGTTTTTTTACAGAGAGAAACTCAAGAGCTCAGAGAGAATTTGCACACAGGAAAAAATGCAAAAAACCTTAAATTATTGTTGTAAACAAGAAACAGATCGAGAATCACCTGAATATTCATCTTTATTTTGCAAGAATACTTTATGGTATATACAGTAAGTGCAGTTCTTTCCTCAGCTCTTCGAGCGTGTTTGGGTCTTTTTTGTTTCACCAGGCTTTGTTGTTTTGCTTCGTATACAGTAAGTGCAGTTCTTTCCTCAGCTCTTCATTAAAATAGCCCAAATTAATTAAGAGCTGAGTGCTGCAGGCTTTGTTGTTTGCAGTAGGCTTTAAATATGAATCCTGTTTATAAAATTAGGTTAGAAAATAATATAATTTATGTATTAGAATTTTATTTAAAAATTTAAATTATTAAAAAATAATATAAATTATATATTAAAATTTATTCCCAGTCGGTCTTGTCTACGGATATATCCGTATATATATATTCTTATCCGCCTTCTTAACGCTTGCCTTGTTTGCTTTTTTTAATGTTATTTTTTTTTGTGGGTTGGGGGGGGGGCGCTATAGGATACTCGAGCCTTGGGCAAATTTGTAAATTGGTTTTGAAAAGTAACGTCACGTGGGGCCAGGTAACCTACCACGGTTTTAAACATCTCTTGCGAGTCCGTCTTTTTGCTACGGAGAGCACAAGGTTCCGCTGATCCAACAAGGGGGTTGAAGATCGCTTTGGGGGGGGGGGGGATCGAGCGCTATAGGATACTCGAGCCTTGGGCAAATTTGTAAATTGGTTTTGAAAAGTAACGTCACGTGGGGCCAGGTAACCTACCACGGTTTTAAACAGCTCTTGCGAGTCCGTCTTTTGCTACGGAGAGCACAAGGTTCCGCTGATCCAACAAGGGGGGTTGAAGATCGCTTTTGGGGGGGGGGGATCGATCCAACAGCAGAAGAGGGGGGGGGATCGCTTCTATGCGACCCAACGGGGGGATCCTCTGATCAACCCAACAGCAGAAAGGGGGGGGAATCCTCTGATCCCGATCCAAACAGCAGAAGGGGGGGGATCGCTTCTATGCGACCCAACAGTAGAAAGGGGGGGGGGATCCTCTGATCCCGATCCAACAGCAGAAGGGGTTCTATGCAACCCAACGGGGGGATCCTCTGATCAACCCAACAACAGAAAAGGGGGGGATCCTCTGATCCAACAGCTTCGACCCAATAGCAGAAGGGGGGGGACCGGCCAAAATGAATTTTACTTTACGTTTTTTTGTTTCCGAAGGAACTTTCATCAACTTGCACTATTCTGATGTGAATCTTTCGAAGCAATTCGTTAGATCTAAAAGTAAAATAATAGGAGCCCCTCATATGATCCCCTCATATGGGCTTTGCATTTATTTCAGGCATCCGCCCCAATCGCGACTTATTTTCAACAAATAGCTCGTTTCTATGCGACCCAACAGCAGAAAGGGGGGGGGGGGATCCTCTGATCCTCCAACAGCAGAAGGGGGGGATCGCTTCTATGCGACCCAACGGGGGGATCCTCTGATCAACCCAACAGCAGAAAGGGGGGGATCCTCTGATCCCGATCCAACAGCAGAAGGGGGGGATCGCTTCTATGCGATCCAACGGGGGGGATCCTCTGATCGACCCAACAACAGAAAGGGGGGATCCTCTGATCCCGATCCAACAGCAGAAGGGGGGGGGGATCGCTTCTATGCGACCCAATGGGGGGGATCCTCTGATCAACCCAACAGCAGAAAGGGGGGGGATCCTCTGATCCCGATCCAACAGCAGAAGGGGTTCTATGCGACCCAACGGGGGGGATCCTCTGATCAACCCAACAGCAGAAAGGGGGGGGATCCTCTGATCAAACCCAACAGCAGAAAGGGGGGGGATCCTCTGATCCAACAGCTTCGATCCAACAGCAGAAGGGGGGGATCGCTTCTATGCGACCCAACGGGGGGGATCCTCTGATCAACCCAACAGCAGAAAGGGGGGGGGGATCCTCTGATCCCGATCCAACAGCAGAAGGGGGGGGGATCGCTTCTATGCAACCCAACAGGGGGGATCCTCTGATCAACCCAACAGCATAAAGGGGGGGATCCTCTGATCCAACAGCAGAAGGGGGGGGGATCGCTTCTTTGCGACCCAACGGGGTTGATCCTCTGATCAACCCAACAGCAGGAAGGCTTTCGATTTTTTTGCTGGCCGGGGGGGTTGGGGGCATATTTATACGCGAGTTTGGGCAAAGTTGTAAATTTAAAAGTAACGTCACGTGGGCCCAAGTACCCTACCACGGTTTAACACAGCCCAAGCCCCTCGACTACCGGCTTGGGTGGTTAATGTGAAGCCATGTGTCTAGTAATTTGTAAATTTGTTAATTGGTTACTTTGGTTTTGCCATTCTTCCCACTAAATTTATTAATTCTTCCCACTCTTAGAGCCACGTTACTTAAATTCAAAAGCCAGAATTGTAACCTTTAAAAAAAAAAACAATTACCATACCATTTAAAAAACCAAATACATGAAAAGATTAAAAATAATAATAATAAGATTTAGATAATTGTTGCTTGGATTATTTTTGTTCTCCAATGGCCCAGGAGAATTGGAAAGCAATGACTCATTGCTTTCCACCCAGCAGGTCTGTTTTTTGAAATAGAATGTGTAGTTTGTTTGACGTGTGCAACGCGTAAAGTTCAAAAAGTCTACATTGTGCCAAAAAAGAACCACTTCCTAAAAATCTTTTAGATCATATTGTAGAGAAAAGTAGAGTCCTTGAAGGAGAAGAAAGAAATAGAAGAATATGGTATTATTTTATATATATATTTAATAACTTGGAAATCAATAATGGTGTTGGTTAATTATTGCTAATTTAATTGGATAATGCAATGCATGCTGGCTTTGGAAGAGAATTTAATTATAGTATCTCGCATGCAGGTAGGAGTCGTTGTTTTGAGGTAAGGGTAACCGTTTGGATTATAATTATTTTTTAAAGTATATTTTATATTAAAATAATATATATATATATATATATATATATATATATATATTATTTTTAAGATTATTACATCAAAACGATCCAAAATATATAAAATAAAATTAATTTTTAACAAAAAAAAAATTAAATTTTTTGAAAATACGAGTACAACTACGTTTTTCAAAACGCTCACTACTTCTACGTATCCCAAATTTTTGTAACTTTAGATCATGTTTGAGATTATAGTTAAAATGTTTTTTTATTTAAAAATACATTAAAATAATTAACAATTTAAAAACATAAAAAAATATTTATTTTAAAAACAAAATCAAAATTTTTTAGAATCCAAACAACCTTGACCACCTACAGTGCAACGCAAAGAAAGGTGTGAGAATGGATTTCAAACTAAAGAAGGGAAAAAAAAACAACGACTTAAAGCTGATAATCAGTTCAACAGGAAGACCAAAAAACACAGGCAATTTTGTTTCCTCCTTTTTTCCTCCTCTTCTTCTATTTTTTTTTTTTGGATGCAGAGGCTCTGTTGTTCCCAAAGCAATAAATTCATGCTTCCTTTGTAATCTATCAGTGGCCTATTTAATAACGGTAACAATGAGTCTACTTGTAACTTCTAATTAGTTTTATCATTCCTAATTATTTGATGATTTAACAAGTCTAAAATGAATCACTCCAAATTACATGTCTAAGAATGACTTATTGGGCGTATGTTGGGCTAATTGAGTCCATAGATAAGGCTCATAAAAGAATATATGATTATTATTATAGAGAGGGGATTTACCATTGTTACTCCAAATTACATGTCTAAGAATGTAATTTTTGTTTTTCAAAGTCAAATGAGATTTTAATCAAATTAACTACTATCTATTTTTTTTAAGGTAAGTCAAACTAGATTTAATCCAAAATAATATATACATACATACATATATACATATACATATGTATGTATGTATGTATATCTTAAAAGACCCGATACCCTTAAACATAAAACATAAAGGATAGAATTTATACTTCTTGAAGAAAAAAAGAAAACATTTTTTTCCTAAATAAAAAAAATAAATGAAAAAAAAAATGCCAAAGCAATTTGCTAGAGGTGTTGATTTATAGCACGTCATGCGAACATACAGACAAGAAGAAACTTTGAAGAGGTGAGGTCAAAGCAATGCCACCATCCATGCCTCAACATTCTAGAAGGTAACAAGTAAAAATTAATTTGATTATTCGCACAACAATCTTCAGTACCAGAGATTGAAGGTTATTTTGAATATCACATCATAATATAAATAAAAAATTAATAATATATTAAAGTCGGACCAACTTTGAGTTTTTTTTTATGCTAAGAATTGGGACCACCTGAATAATGCTTAGCATAAAAAAAATACTCAAAGTTGGTCCCACTAGGTGTTTTAGTCTTGCGCAGCCCCGATTGAAGCCCAACACAAAAAGTGAGTAAAATCGAGCTCTCGTTGTTAGTTGTTAACTACAACAACTATCCTGCAAACGGATGCATTCTATTAAAACTATTTTATCCATTAACCATAAAAAAAAAAAAAAAACTCAAAGTTGGTCCCACTGAATCATTATTATGCTAAGCAACACTCATCCAATTTCGTGTTAGCTTTGACCTCACCTCTTCATGCGTGTTAGCTTGTTTGATGTTTCCCAGTGTTTTTTTAATTTAATTTTAATATAAAAAATTTATTTTTATTATTTTTTATTTTTAATTTAAAAGGAAAAAAGATAGAGATCATGAATTTGACTGTACAAAAAGAAAATATCAAAATAGTTAATATTGCTGTTAAATAATTTTATGTAATGAGTATAGTTCATATCAAGTATAAATTTTGTTTTTTGAATTATTCTGGGTCACATCCCTAAATCTACCCATATGTACCTATGTTTTGTTAATTATTTAATTTGGTCAAAACTCCCTCGCAAAAAGCTTCTCACATTCCGTAGCGGCAACCCGTCTACCATAAAACCCTAAATTTTGGTTCTTTAGTGTGTTTATATAGAGGAAGGAGAGTTCGTGGACCGTTCTTATGGACTACAAATTTAAACATGATATTGGAAGAAATGTTGTTGCCACTTCATAATTGTTAATAACATGCAAACCATATAAAAGACTCAATATCGTTGATACTATTGTTACTGTTATTCTTAATTTTGATTTATTTTCTTTTTATTTAAGTGTTTTCTTCTAGTTTTTATTTATAAAATTCTTATTTAGATTATATTTTATCTTTTTGTTTGAAATTTTTAACATTCACAAGAGTTTTAGAAAACTTGCAAAATCATGATATTTTCTAATTATAATTAGATGTAAACTGATAAATTTTTTTATTTTATCTTTTAATTAAAGTATTTTTATTTTTTTATATTTGATTTGATTCATTCTTATCCATGATGATATTTTCTTATTGCTATAAAAAAGGGTAATTATGTTTTTTTTTAATTATTATATTCGTTATTATTTAAGTTTATTTAATATAACATTATTTTTAATTTTTTGATATACATATACAATCTTTTGAGCTTTTGTAAAAAATCAATATTTTACTATTATTAAATGTTTTAAATGTAATTTAAATGAAATGAAATATATATCTCTAATAAATTTATGAGATATTTATCTTCCGTGGATTCCAAAACATGGCAGTCATATCCCAGTACTTTTTGCTACTCAGCATTATTTTCAATAGTTTCCATGGATTGAGAGTGAGATGGTGGGCTTTGTTATCTCAATTAAAAAATACAAGTTCGATTGATTTTTTTCAATTTTTTTTTGGCGAGGTTTTGAAAATACAGTTGTAATAGTATTTTTAAAATTTTTTATTAAAAATTAATTGTTTATGTGTTTTGGATTGTTTTGATGCGATGATCTTAAAAATATTTTTTTAAAATATAAAAAAATATCATTTTAATACATTTAGATACGAAAAACACTTTAAAAAACAATCACAATCACACTTAAAAAAATATATATATTTTTGTTTATTTTTTATTTCTATTGTGGACAGCAAATCCCCCACCCCAAAATCACACTTCCAAGATCATATTTGGACACCTAACATTTTATTCTGTTCAATTTTACAAGTCCACTACATGAAAAAACAGAATTTCCTTATGCTCATGTGTTGTATAGGGGAATTCAGATGATCCATCTAAGTGTATTTCTTTCGTGAAAAAGCACAGCACAGGATAAAGGAAAACTACATGTCAGATCTTTTATGCTGTGGAAAGGTGAAGTTTGGTTTTCTTTAGTCCAATTAATGCATCCCATGCTTAGTTATGCTGTGAAAACTATATTTGCAGGCGTTTGTTCCTGTCTTTGACGAGGAAAGAAGTCATTTCTTTCTGTTTGTTCTACAATTGAAAAGGCAAGTTGTTGAGATATAGGATTCATTTGCTGCATCAAGTCCGGGTGAATGGGTTGACAGGCGACTGCATAACTTGGTAAATGGCTGCATGCGTTATGAGCTATGGCAGATACTTTTGTTTCGGTCCCTATAATGGATCTTGAAAAAAAATTATTACAAACGCGAGAAATAGTATGGATCTGCAGAAAACCCTTTTGTTGCAACTAACAGTTTTAAATAAATTTGTCAATTAGGATATTATATTTTTTATTTACCCTGATGACACTTGTTGTTCTTGTAGCCTGTAAATGTAACACCCATGTAAAACACGGAGAGATGAAAACTGATGGAGCAAAGTGTGCCTGAGGAAGCTTCCTCGTTAATTATTACCAAAATTAGAAGTCAACTCATGATTGAACTTCTCTCAAATTTATCCTCTTTTCAAGGATTAAATAACAAGATTGATCTTATAAATTTAGACAGGACAATCCAAATGCACTTGAAATTCTCAGCCACTTCTGTCTCGTATGGATCATTACTAGAAAATTTTGAGAATCCAAACTTACCCTTAACCGCCTACAGTACAACGCAAAGAAAGCTGTGAGAATGGATTACAAACTAAAGAGCCATAAAAAAAAAAAAAAAAACACTAAGCTGATAATCAATTCAACAGGAAGACCAAAAACACAGGCAATTTTGTTCCTTCTCCTTCCACTTCCTCTTCTTCTAGTTTTTTTTTTCTTTTTTTTTTGGATGCAGAGGCTCTGTTGTTCCCAAAGCACTAAATTTCATGCTTCCTTTGTAATCTATCAGTGGCCTATTTACAGGGTAACAACGAGTCTCCTTCTAACTTCTCAACAATTAGTTTTATCATTCCTAATTATTTGATGATTTAACAAATATAAAATGAATCACTCCCTATCACATGTCTAAGAATGATTTATTGGGCCTGTGTGGGCTAATTGAGTCCATAGATAAGGCCCATAAAAGAATATATAATTATTATATGGACAAGAAAAATTAATCGGGCCTTTATTTGAGATGGAATTTGTCATCAACCGAATGTTGGAGTTTCAGAAAAGTCAACCTCCTTCAAGTCTTTATTCTTTATTTGAGATGGAATTTGTCATCAACCGAATGTTGTTCCCAGAGAAGACTTGTTGCCAAAAAAATCTGTCGAAATACAAATGTATTTGGAACATTTGTCTTCCGTTGAAGATGTTTTGCCTCCTGCAAAGTCGAGTCTAAGGGAAACCATGGAAAAAGCGTTATCGTTGCTAGAAGCTTCTTTAGGAAGTCGTTGTTTTCACGTCCAGACATTTTTTTTCGGGCATGGAATTGTGGATTTCCAGAATGGACTTCAAATATACGTTATTTACAGACCGAATGAATTCTTATACCTATCAGATGCCATCTCTTGTGGAGTAGGGGGTATTATTGCCCTTCCTCCGGTCTTTGAATCTGATCAACCCAAGTATTGCTGTGCTGTGCTGGAGCTTGTGACCATGGAGGAGAAACAAGATTTTGATTTAGAGACGGAAAAAGTTTCACAGGCTCTCCAGGTTTGTCTTCATTATATATACATATGTGTTTTTTTTTTCAATCAGATTTTGGATAACGTTGTAAATACTACTCAATTTATTATCAGGATTTAGGAGAATAAGAAAGAGATGAAAGAAAATAGCTTTCCTTCGCATATCGAGTTTGAAGTCAAAGTTGTTGTCTTTTCTACTTTCGAAATCTCATAAAATGTGAATTTTCCCCTTAGCTTCATTTTCTGTGATCTCTGTGTTTGCATTTGCTAGTGTTTCTGAGGTGAAACAATCTTTAAGCTTTAAATTAAAGATTAAAATATTTGAGTCATTCACTATTACAACTGCATTAGCTTGAGTCCAAAATATTTGTGCCATTAAATTATATGCGCAAAGAGACATTGGTCTTGTTTGATGGTGTTATAAACTCTGTATAAACCCAACTGTTTAAAGGCTGCGGATTTACGGACCAATTTACAACCTCGACTTCGTTCTGAGGTATTTATCAGTAGTACCTTACAGTTTTTTCTATGCTAAATTAGGTTGTCTTCTGCTTTGTCTAATAGAATTTTTTTCCCAGTGTTTTTCAAGGGATCAAAGAGCTGAGTTAACTGAAATCGCTAATGTTACCAGAGCTGTATGCCAAACACACAGATTGCCGCTTGCTCTGACATGGATTCCTTGTGATTATACCTGGGGAGCTGTTGATGATATTTCAAGATTGCATGTCAGATTACGTGATTCAAGGATGATCCGGAAATGTGTGTTTTTCATAGAGCGTACATCTTGTTATGCCGTGATCAACTATTTATGCACAATTGGCAAGGTGCTGCTGGACTCGCCTTTATAACATATCTTCCTTCCTTTGAGCCTGATGTGAAGGAAAATCATGTAAGCGAGTATCCTCTTGCTCATCACGCACGAAAGTATAATTGGAATCGGACGGTCCTTATGTACAGGTAACATTCTTAAACCACTTCATCCATATTTGCGTCCCTTGTGTTTGGCCTTTTGTTTAGGTACAAGTTGGCCTCATTTGCAAGCTGCCTCCGGAATTTGGCCATGCCCAATGCTTTTCAAAAATTTGCTTGCTTAGAGGAAAAAAAAAGATGATACCCAATATTTTTATAGCTCAGAAGGGATTTTATGTATTAGCTTACCTTTTCTGGCTCTCTTGCAGCTAGAAAAAACAATGATAAAATTGAACCTGCTCGAGATCCTGATAGTAAACAACAAAAGGTATCTGAAGTCTGGAAAGATTTCGATAAGTTTATAGACAAAGAAAATAAAGTATGAATCATATGTAAAGGATGTAAAAAGAAGTATACAATGGATAGCAAGATGAGAACTTCAAATCTACACAAACACTTGAAAAGTTGTTCAAGAAAGATGAGAACTTCAAATCTACACAAACACTTGAAAAGTTGTTCAAGAAAGAGACAGAGAGATGCAAAACAACATAGATTACCTTCTGATTTGGGAGGGAATTTTGAATTTGATCAAGAGAGGAGTCGCCTTAACCTTGCTAGAATGATTATGAAGCTCGGATGTCCGTTGGATATGGTTCAAAATGAGTTCTTCAAAACATTTGTCTGCGATCTGAAGCCAAAGTTTCAACTCTGTTCACAAGACACTGTTCAGGTTGATGCTCTTTCTATTTACAGACAATAGAAAGAGAAACTAATGAAATATCTTGATAATCTCTCATCTCTATTCAGTTTAACAATTGATTTGCAGTCATACGGTGATAACAAGATGTCCTGCTGCTTGACCATGCATTTTATTGATGATGGGTGGAGGATGAATAAGAAGATTTTGGCTTTCAGGAGTATAGAACATGATTATATGAATGAAGCTGTGAAAGATGTGCTAGTGGAGTGGAACATCATTAAGAAAGTGCAGTTCATGTTTGCAGAAATTGCTCCACCAAACAGTCAAATGACTAGAGAATTCAGAAGCAAGCATCTCAGTCAATTCCCATATATGAATGGGGACTTACTATGTTTTTCATGCCATGCACAAACTCTTGAACTTCTTGCTGGATATGGGTTTTATGAGATAAAAGACGTGCTTAACAAGATTAGGGGCTGTATTGTATATGTGAATGCAACACCAATTAACCAAGATAAGTTTCGGGAAGCAATTAATAATGTGAAATTGCAAGACATGAAAGCAGCCTCTCATGATGATCCTACCAGATGGGATACCACATTTGTCATGCTCATGAGTGCATTGGAATTAAGAGAAGCTTTTACTCAACTCGAGCAAGTTGATTTTGATTTTAAGGTGAATCCATCCAAAGAGGAGTGGTGGAAGGCAATGGTTGCAAGTGAGTGTTTAAAAGTGCTAAACAAATATTTAGGCAGTTCTTCATCAAAGCATAGATGCATTCTTCCTCCATGTTTGCTATATTTATAAGAACTTGCTTTCGTGGGAAAAGAGTGAGCACACATATGTTTGTGCAATGGCGAAGAGAACGAAGTTATCTAGCATCACCTTCCAAGGACACCAGTTGTCTGACATTACATGATCCAGATTCTGATGATAAGTTCCGGGGATTCCGTGAGTGGCATAAGCAGAAAGATGGTGGCGATGTGGTTGATTCACAAAAACATGATCTTAATCGGTATTTAGGAGAGCTTATGGAAAACCTGGATAAGGTTTCAGATGTATTAGCTTGGTGGCGAGTCAGTTCTCCAAGATTTCCTACACTTGGTAAAATGGCTCGTGATTTCCTAGCGATTCCAATATCAGCTACTGTATCAAAGTCTACTATCAGCGGTGCAGTTGCATTCAATGGTTTCAGGCTTTAATATGTGGACAGGACTGGTTGGAAAGCCCTGAAAACAATTGAGTTCTCCACTTTCTAGAGACTGGTGATTCCAAAATGATTTCCCCCATAAATTTCTGAAGATCGTTTTCCTGTTTTTTTCCCTACCATTATTTGTTAATGAAATTTGGCTGCAAAGTCACACACTTCCCTTGTAATGATTATTAACAGGGTCATGACGCTAAAACAATTTGATTTGCATTTCCTAAGCTTGATGGTGCAACGTTGATCAATTATAGTATCAATTTGTTTAACCAGATTGTTTTTTTAAGGTATTAGCATATGTCTTACGCGTGGACAACATGTGAAAGTGATTATTATTTTACAACCTCGACTTCGTTCTGAGGTATTTATCAGTAGTACCTCACAGTTTTTTCTATGCTAAATTAGGTTGTCTTCTGCTTTGTCTAATAGAATTTTTTTTCCCAGTGTTTTTCAAGGGATCAAAGAGCTGAGTTAACTGAAATCGCTAATGTTACCAGAGCTGTATGCCAAACACACAGATTGCCACTTGCTCTGACATGGATTCCTTGAGATTATACCTGGGGAGCTGTTGATGATATTTCAAAATCTCATGTCAGATTATGTAATTCAGGTTTTTTGAGGACATGTGAACTTTCAATAGAGCGTACAGCTTGTTATTCAGATGAGGAGATGCAAGGCTTTGTGAATGCTTGTGAGCAACTATTTCTGAACACAGGGCAAGGTGCTGCACAAGCCTGTGAAACATGTCTTCCTTCCTTTGAGCCTGATGTGAAGGAAAAGCAAGTAAGCGAGTATCCTCTTGCTCATCACGCACGAAAGTATAATTAGAATGCTGCGGTTGCAATCCTGCTAAGGAGCACTGATGCTGGTTATATCTATACATTAGAGTTCTTTCTCCCTATCCTCATGAAAGAGAGTTCAGAGCAGCAAGACTTGGTTAGGAACCTGAAGCTTACTCCACGGAAAACTTGTAAGAGCTTGAGAATGTTTTCAAAAGAAGAATTACTCGGGGAACGAGGTTCTAAAGTTAGTAAAAACAATGATAAAATTGAACCTGCTCCAGATCCTGATGGTAATATGTTCATCGAATGTGCTGATGATAAACGACGAAAGGTATCTGAAGTGTGGAAATGGTTCGATAAGGTTATAGAAGAAAATTGTGCAGTATGGGCCATATGTAAAAGATGCAAAAACAAGAAGGGAACTTCAAATCTACACAAACACTTAAAACGTTATTCAAAAAATAGACGGAGAGATGCAAAAACAAATATGTTTGTCCAATGGCGATGGTGGCCAGTCAATACTCCAAGATTTCCTACACTTGGTAAAATGGCTCGTGATTTCTTAGCAATTCCAATATCAGCTATTCTATCAGAGTCTACTATCAGCGGTGCAGTTGCATTCAATGGTTTCAGGCCAGAGATCATATAGAGGATTTAATAAATGGACAGGACTGGTTGGAAAGCCCTGAAAACAATTGAGTTCTTCACTTTCTAGAGACAGTTGAATCGAAAATGATTCTTCCCCCTATTGTCTAGGAACAAACATATTTGTTTTTGCATCTCTCCGTCTATTTTTTGAACAACTTTTCAATTGTTTGTGTAGATTTGAAGTTATCTAGCATCACCTTCTAAGGACACCAGTTGTCTGGCATCACATGATCCAGATTCTGATGATAAGTTCCGGGGATTCCGTGAGTGGCATAAGCAGAAAGATGATGGCGATGTGGTTGATTCACGAAAACTTGATCTTAATCGGTATTCAGGAGAGCCTTTGGAAAACCTGGATAAGTTTTCAGATGTATTAGCTTGGTGGCGAGTCAGTTCTCCGAGATTTCCTACACTTTGTAAAATGGCTCGTGATTTCTTAGCGATTCCAATATCAGCTACTGTATCAAAGTCTTCTTTCAGCGGTGCAGTTGCATTCAATGGTTTCAGGCTTTAATATATGGACATGCCTGGTCGGAAAGCCCTGAAAACAATTGAGTTCTTCACTTTCTAGAGACAGGTGATTCCAAGATGATTTTCCCCCTAAATTTCTGAACATCGTTTTCCAATATTTCTTTTCCTGCCATTATTTGTTAATTAAATTTGGCTGCAAAGTCACACACTTCCCATGTAATGATTATTAACAGGGTCATGACGCTAAAACAATAGCAAAAGCTAAATTTGATTTGCATTTCCTGAGCTTGGTGGTGCAACTTTGATCAATTATAGTATCAATTTCTTTAACCGGATTGTTTTTTTAAGGTATTAGCATATGAAGGGATTTCTGGTTCTTCCCTGATCTCCTTAAATGTGAGATCTGACTCGTTTGTGAAGCAAATGTCTAAATATCTGGCTAGTCCGTTTACAGTGAGCAAACCTACCAGTCCAGAGGATTTTGAAGTTAATCCAATACGTCTTCGATTCTTCACTGAATGGGAGGGCAGAATTTTTTCTAAGAGTTCTTGTTTGCTTAACTGAACGATTTTAAGTTCACATGTTCTATACTTGTTTCTGCTAGTGAGATTGTTGTTCAATGCAATAATTATTATTTAACTCGGCGGGAATTATGCCCCATGAGACCATAGAACTGGCTTGATGATAACGTCGCCCTTTCTACATTCTTTGCTCATAGATACTACATAAAAAGTTTGAATGGCCCATATTATATTGTATTGATCAATGGTTATACATAACACCGTGATTACACTGAATTTCAAAACCTTACAACATGCAAATGGAAGCCTTGTGACCAAGGGCTGAACTAGGAATTTTTTTTATCTTGGACTATGAACAGTTACTAATCCTTGTTGTAAAGCTAAGTTAGAGCTTAAAAATTCTTACTTAGTGATGGTTTTGTACTGTTGTTACTCTCTGTTTAAATTCTTCTTCAAAACCTAAGCTAAAACCCGATGTTGTTGAGAGAATAAAATAAAAATCCCATGGTGCTTCTCAAGTATTAATAAAGGTAAAAGAGTGGATTTTAATAAATAATCAATAAAAAAAATCTTTGCAAGGAGTGGGTTTTTACCAAAAAAACAAAAGGGAAAGTCTTTATTTTTTACTTAGTAGATGTGTTTTTAGGAGATAACGTGCCGTACTGGGGTTTGGGGTGAAGCCCTGAAATTTTTTTTCTTTCTTGCACAAAATCCATAAAGTTCATTACTGCATATAAAGCTCCAAATAAAATTTAATCAAAATAACAAAAACACAACAAAAATTAACCCTACAAAAACATATATGATTTAAAGACAGTATGATTCCAAAAATAAAAAAAGAACAGAGAAATTAAAGCTCTTAGCATTAGCTGCACTTGCAATCCTAGGCTAAAGATCAGTACACTTCTTGACAATGGCCATTACCATATCACCAACGCAGACAGAAGGCAAGCGGTTCAAGCAACCCTTAATTCCCTTCACAGATATGATGTAAAGGTTATGCAGGAGAATATTAAGTTTTTTTATAATTTTTTTTTTTTATCTAGGCTAGAGCCCACCTTAGCCTTCTATACTCCTCCGCCCTTGCTTGTGACGAAGAACAAATACAAACACTGATGGAACAAATACAACATGCAAATGGAAGCCATGTCAAGCTCATGTCCGGTAGCAGAGATTGCAGATTCCAATAACAAGCAACGAAATGGCATAGATTATCCAAGTAGCCCACTTGACACCAGGGGGGAAAGGGATTGAAATAATGATGAAAAACACGGTGGCTGCCAGGAAAACAGCAACTTTACCCAGCACTTTGGATGTCTTCGGAAACTTGGTGGGGTTGATAAAAAGTGAAACAAAGAGGCATGAAAAGAGAATTGCAACAAGAATAGAGAGTAAATGCATGGAATCGAGTTTGGAATCAGGAATTTGGTTAAAAAAAAGGGCTATTGCGAAGCAAGTGGTTATAAGCACCTTTTGCCATTCCTTTTCCCGCTCATCATTTGGGAGTTCGGACGCAGATTCAGATTCTTGTTTTGGAACGGAAGCAGTACCCTCCTCCATGAGTACGGACGCAGATTCAGATTCTTTTTTTGGAACGGAAGCAGTACCCTCCTCCATGAGTTTCCTGTGCTGTAAAACTTGGGAAGACTGGGAAATAATTTATAAGAAACGAAAAAAACTTTTAAGCTGGGAAAAGATGGGCTTGCTGTACAGGGCTACAGGCAGCCACTGTCACAGAGATTATAGGACCAGTGTCGGATATATATAGCATCGGGGTTGCAAATCAGGCTTCTAAGCTCCATTTATTACAAAAATGCCATCTCGAGAGAATCTACAGAAATGGGTGAGGGTCCCCGTGGAAAGTGGAAACCCATGGTTATTTGGCAATTGAACCGTCTCCCATTCGTCTTTGTTTGTATCATGTCGTCTGCCAGCACAGGCATGGGCTAGTCTATTCGTTGTGGTTTTGACCACGAATCTTAAAACAGTGGTCCACTAAGGCTAAAACAATCCACTGTGAAGTTTGAATCTTTTGTTTTTTTATTGATAGAAGGAGAAGAAGAATGTTAAGGCAACACTCATCCAATTCTTCTATCCTGAACACAACACAATGCCAAAAGTATATTCTCTCTCTGTCTCTCTCACGTTTCTCCATTTTCTTAGTTCTTGGCATTGTGTTGGATGAGCTTTACATGGCATATAATTGGTTATTACGAAAATGCCATAATTGGGTTTCAGTTCATCGCTGTGTCGTTCGTCAAAGGGGGACCACCTTTTGACGAACGACACAGCGATGAACTGAAACCCAATTATGGCATTTTTGTAATAACAAATTATGGCATTTTCATAATTGACTCGCCACCAAGCTAATACATCTGAAAGCTTATCCAGGAAATGCAAATCAAATTTAGCTTTTGCTATTGTTTTAGCGTCATGACCCTGTTAATAATCATTACAAGGGAAGTGTGTGACTTTGCAGCCAAATTTAATTAACAAATAATGGCAGGAAAAGAAATATTGAAAAACGATGTTCAGAAATTTTGGGGGAAAATCATCTTGGAATCACCTGTCTCTAGAAAGTGAAGAACTCAATTGTTTTCAGGGCTTTCCAACCAGGCATGTCCATATATTAAAGCCTGAAACCATTGAATGCAACTTATTTTGGTTATTACGAAAATGCCATAATTGGTTATTACGAAAATGCCATAATTGGTTTTCGGTTCATCGCTGTGTCGTTCGTCAAAGGGGGACCACCTTTTGACGAACGACACAGCGATGAACTGAAACCCAATTATGGCATTTTCGTAATAACCAATTATGGCATTTTCGTTCGTCAAAAGGTGGTCCCCCGACACAGCGATGAACTGAAAACCAATTATGGCATTCAGTGAAGAATCGAAGACGTATTGGATTAACTTCAAAATCCTCTGGACTGGTAGGTTTGCTCACTGTAAACGGACTAGCCAGATATTTAGACATTTGCTTCACAAACGAGTCAGATCTCACATTTAAGGAGATCAGGGAAGAACCAGAAATCCCTTCATATGCTAATACCTTAAAAAAACAATCCGGTTAAAGAAATTGATACTATAATTGATCAAAGTTGCACCACCAAGCTCAGGAAATGCAAATCAAATTTAGCTTTTGCTATTGTTTTAGCGTCATGACCCTGTTAATAATCATTACATGGGAAGTGTGTGACTTTGCAGCCAAATTTAATTAACAAATAATGGCAGGAAAAGAAATATTGGAAAACGATGTTCAGAAATTTAGGGGGAAAATCATCTTGGAATCACCTGTCTCTAGAAAGTGAAGAACTCAATTGTTTTCGGGGCTTTCCGACCAGGCATGTCCATATATTAAAGCCTGAAACCATTGAATGCAACTGCACCGCTGAAAGAAGACTTTGATACAGTAGCTGATATTGGAATCGCTAAGAAATCACGAGCCATTTTACAAAGTGTAGGAAATCTCGAAGAACTGACTCGCCACCAAGCTAATACATCTGAAAGCTTATCCAGGTTTTCCAAAGGCTCTCCTGAATACCGATTAAGATCAAGTTTTTGTGAATCAACCACATCGCCATCATCTTTCTGCTTATGCCACTCACGGAATCCCTGGAACTTATCATCAGAATCTGGATCATGTGATGCCAGACAACTGGTGACCTTAGAAGGTGATGCTAGATAACTTCATTCTCTTCGTCATTGAACAAACATATTTGTTTTTGCATTTCTCCGTCTATTTTTTGAACAACTTTTCAAGTGTTTGTGTAGATTTAAAGTTCCCTTCTTGCTATCCCCTGTATACTTGTTTTTGCTCCATACTGCATCATTTTAAGTGCTTGTGCAGATTTGAAGTTCCCTTCTTGCTTTCCCTTGGATGCTTCTTTTGACATCCTTTACATATGGTCCAGACTACACCATTCTTTTTTTTAACCTTGTCGAACCATTTCCACACTTTAGATACCTTTCGTCTTTTATTATAAGCATGTACGGTGAACATATTACCATCAGCATGAAAAGAATGGTGTGAAAACTATATTTGCAGGCGTTTGTTCCTGTGTTTGACAACGAAAGAAGACACTTCTTTCTATTTGTACTACAATTGAAAAGGCAAGTTGTTGAGATACGGGATTCATTAGCTGCATCACGGCAGAGTGATTGGGTTGACAGGCGACTGCATAACTTGGTAAATGGCTGCATACTTTATGAGCTACCTTAGTTAACCACTGTACTAATGGGCTTTATGAATTTTTTCCTGCCAAAACATTTTCACAAACCAGTTGGTTAGCCTGGACGCCCTTTTCAAAGATGATATAGATCAGAACTACCAAAAAGTTTGGTCCTTCACAGATTTCAGAGTGGAAAGACCATCGAATGTCCCACAGCAACAAAATGGGTACATATATATTTATGATCCACAATATATTGAGTAGTTAGGTTACATGTTGAGTAACTTTAAAATACTATAAGCCACATCAGATGACATGATTTCTTTATGTGCAGACATGACTGTGGTGTGTATGTTATCAAGTTTATGCTAGCACCAGAAGAAGTGACAAATCCTGATTTTGTGGTAAGATTTTAACATTAATGTGCCCTTACTGAAGATAAAGGTATGACAGTCTTTCTAATTATCTAGCCAACATGCAGTTCGACAGTGAAAACGAGAGGTTGGAAGTGGTACTAAGATTGCTAGCGAGTGATGTCAACTCATGCCGGAATGGTTTGGCTTCCAAGGCTGAGTCTTATTATGAGCAGAGGTTTGGAAATCATTGAGAATTTTTGGCAAGAAATGAGAATATGAAAGACGTAAATCATCGATAGGAAAGAAAGTATTTAGACAGAGAATTCAACTTCAAGGAAGCTTACCAGATAATGTGGGCTGCATGAGAAAGGAACTCAATGCTCATCAAATCATATGTGAATGGCCATTATTGTAAACAATATAGTATAATTGGTACGGACATAAAATGGCAATATGGGAAACAGTCATCTGGTTGCACATTCCTGTGGGTTGTGGAGATTTCTGGCTGAACTAAAAACTATGAGTTGTTTTATCATTTCATATATACCATGTAAATATTATATAAATGCAAACTGCTAAGGACCTGTTTATGTAATCTGAAAATCTCAAGGATGATCCAAGTACTACATAAATTCAAATCAGTTGCTCGACCTTACCTTTGTCAATCCATTGCATTGAGGACAACATAGTATACGCAACAATTTTGGTTGTCATCCTTAAACGTTGCAGAATATGCAAGACCACGAAGTTATTGCCAAAATGCAGATAATTAAATCTAACATTTTCCTGTTCAAAATACAGCATATTATGGTTCTAAAAAATAGTGGCAAGGGAAAGGAACTTATTTATCAACAACATACCAAGAGTGAGGAATTGAGTCCTGAAATCGGACCCAAGTCTAATGGGTCTTGTGTTTGGACCCATTCGCCTTGGGTCTAGTGGTGGGACTCAACTTTATTAGGTCATGCATCAAGACCCATTAGCCTTGGGTCTAGTGGTGGGACTCAACTTTATTAGGTCATGCATCAAGACCCATTAGCCTTGGGTCCTATGTTTGGACCCAATTTTGTTGGGTTTCGACACTAGATCCAAGTTTAATGGGTCAAGTGTCGGGACCTAATTATGTTGGGTTGGGTATCTGAACCATGAGACGTGGATCCTGACGCATGACCCAAGGCTAATTTGTCTCGACACAGGACTCAACAGAATTGGGTCCTAATGTAAGACCCGAGAGAATTATAATAAAATAATAATATTTATAGCACAAATAATATAATTTTTAATATTAATACTTTCAATTATAATAAAAATAATAATATTTATACTACAAATATAATATTTTTTATATTAATACTTTGAATTGAAATAAAAATAATAATATTTATAGCACAAATATTATTATTAATTTTATCCCTCAAATCAACTAGATGGTTTTTTTTTTTTGTAGCAATAATATTTTAATTCAAATTTATTATTAATAATAATAAAAATAGTAATTTATACTTTTACCTTTCAAATAAAATCTGTGGTTGTTTTTTAAATTTGTTATTCCTTGTGTCGGTTAATAGACAAAGGCAAACTAGGGCGTATGGGTCTACTGACCTAGCCCCACTATCTTGGAACCTTGGAGGGCTTTGCAGACCCCAGTCGCGCGGTCTCCAAACCGAGGTGCACGGTCTCCAAACTCCAGGCATGTGGGTTTATAGCCATGCACGCGGTTGGCTCCAGCGCTAGGTGTCTCCAGCCTAAGGCCTGTTGCCCCACGTTGCGTGCAGGTCTAGCCCTAGCGCTCAGGGCTTGTTGGGCCCAACGCCAAGTGTCTACAACCCCACTAAAATCAGAACTGACCATTTTCTTGCCAATCATCCATTTAATGTTATATGCATCCCACTGAAAATACAACCCCCCAATGTCCTTGCAACTCTATATGGCAATGCCAACTCTGCCATTACACTGCTTCAATGCACAGTGCTTTGTATCTAGGTAAACAATAATAAGAGTAGTGATCCCTTTTTTGTATATTGTATAATAGGTTGGTGTCGAGAGACAAGTAATTTCAAAATGATTTGTTTCCTAAGTTTCTGAAAATCATTTTCCCGTTTTTTTCTACCAGTATTTGTTTCATGAAATTTGGTCTACAAAGTGCAAAAAGAAAAAGCCTCGCACTTCCCTTGTGATGATTATTAACAAGATCAACTATGCTAAGATTTGATTTGCATTTCCTAAGCTTAATGGTGCCACCTTGTAATTTCAATTACAGTATCAATTTGTTTAACCTAATTGTCTTTCAAGGTATTAGCACATGTCCTATGAGATTACAAGATGTGAAAGTGATTGTTCTGTTGTAACTATAGTTTTCATCGCCCGAAATTGAATGTTCACATTTAATGGGATTATCATTTTTCTCAATTTGTTTGTGTCTTCCATATTTGTAGCAGCAAGGAAGGGAAGCCTGATTCTTCTCTGGTCTCCATAGATGTGAGATTTGACTCACATGGGATGCAAATGTCTAAATATTTGGTTGGTCCGTTTACAGTGAACAAACCTACCAGTCCAGAGGACTTAAAGTTAATCCAATATGTCTTTGATTCTTCACTGATTGAGAGGTCAGATTCTTTTCCCTCAAGTTATTGTTTGCTTAGCTGAATGCATTTAAGCTCACCAATTGATCTATTATGTACCTGTTTTTGCTAGTGAGACTATTGTTCATTGCAAGAATTATCATTTATCTCGAAGGGAACTATACTCACTGAGACCAAAGGCCTGGCTTGATGATAACGTCATTTCTACGATATCTGATGCCATAACTTTAGTTAAGAGGAAGATGGAAGATTCTGTAAATTGGTATCTGCCAATTGTTTTTGCAGTAGGTTCTAAGATCATATTTGTACAACTGACATCTTATTCTGTTCAATTTCACGAGTCCACCACATGAAAAAAAACAGAATTTCCTTATACTCTGTGTTGTACAGGAGAATGCAGATGATCCATCTAAGTGTATTTCTTTCGCGAAAAGGCATAGGATCAAGGAAAACTACATGTCAGATCTTTTATGTTGTGAAAAGGTGAAGTTTGGTTTTCTTTAGTCCAATTAACGCATCCCATGCTTAGTTATGCTGTGAAAACTACATTTGCAGGCATTTGTTCCTGTCTTTGACAAGGACAGAAGTCATTTCTTTCTATTTGTACTACAATTGAAAACGCAAGTTGTTGAGATATGGGATTCATTAGCTGCATCATGTCAGAGTGATTGGGTTGACAGGCGACTGCATAACTTGGTAAATGGTTGCATACTTTATGAGCTACCTTAGCTAAACACTGCACTAATGGGCTTTTTGAACTTTTTCCTGCCATAACATTTTCACAAACCAGTTGGTTAGCCTGGACGCCCTTTTCAAAGATGATATAGATCAGAACTACCAAAAAGTTTGGTCCTTCACAGATTTCAGAGTGGAAAGACCATCGAATGTCCCACAGCAACCAAATGGGTATATATATATTGAGTAGTTAGGTTACATATTGTTGAGTACCTTTAAAATACTGTAAGCCACATCAGGTGACATGATTTCTTTCTGTGTAGATATGACTGTGGTGTGTATGTTATCAAGTTTATGCTAGCACCAGAAGAAGTGACAAATCCTGATTTTGTGGTAAGATTTTAACATTAATGTGCCCTTACTAAAGATAGAGGTATGGCAGTCTTTCTAATTATCTAGCCGACATGCAGTTCGATAGCGATACTGAGAGGTTGGAAGTGGTACTAAGATTGCTAGCGAGTGATGTCAACTCATGCAGGAATGATTTGGCTTCTCAGGCTGAGGCATATTATGAGCAGAGGTTTGGAAATTATTGAGAATATTTTGTAAGAAATGAGAATATGAAAGACATAAATCATCGATAGGAAATAAAGACAACATATAGGAATTCAACTTCAAGGAAGCTTACCAGAGAATGTGGGCTGCATGAGAAAGGAACTCAATGCTCATCAAATCATATGTGAATGGCCATTATTGTAAACAATATAGTATAATTGGTACAGACATAAAATGGGAATATGGGAAACAATCATCTGGTTGCACATTCCTGTGGGTTGTGGAGATTTCTGGCTGAACTAAAAACAATGAGTTGTTTCATCATTTCATATATACCATGTAAATATTATATAAATGCAAACTGTTATGGACATGTCTATGTAATCTGAAAATCTCAAGGATGATCCAAGTACTACGTAAATTCAAATCAGTTGCTCGACCTTACCCTTGTCAATCTATTGCATTGAGGACAACATAGTATACGCAACAATTTTGGTTGTCATCCTTAAATGATGCAGAATATGCAAGACCACGAAGTTATTGCCAAGATGCAGATAATTCTAACATTTTCCTGTTCAAAATACAGCATATTATGGTTCTAAAACATAGTGGCAAGGGAAAGGAACTTATTTATCAACAACATACCAAGAGTGAGTACTTAAAGGCTGGACTCCAATCCAAATATATTGCATAAGCTGGAACAAGAGGATGTTAAAGGGAGAAACTTATTATGAACAACATTTTGTTCTCTCCTTTCTTTCCTTTTATTAGGCTTTTAAGTGAAAACAATGAATTCCTAAGAGAATCATCGAAAGGTGGGACACTATCTATTTGAGCTCTTGGCCAAGCGCAATAACCCCTCTTTTCAATCAGAATTCCATACAAAGAACTCAATTGACTCAAGTCTTCATTTCCTTTTTTTTTGAAAGATGTGTATATTATATAAGCGTCAAGTCTTCATTTCCTAATATCTTCCCTCACTTGCACAACTTCAAATCTTTCAAAGTTTCACTCTTTCTGCTCAGATTTTTATCTACTCGCAAAACAGAACAGCTCAATTTCCTCTCTTTAGCCTTCTTTTTTTATTTGAATAACTAAAAACAACTCAATAATTACACTGAGAAACCTAACCTTTTACCTATTTCGACAGAAATAACCCAGAAAGCAAAACCTCACTTTCTTCAATCCTGCAATACATATAGCTGCCTGCACACACCAAGAAATCAAGATATATCAGCTTTCAGCGGCCAATAAACAAATATCTCAACATCCATGGTCTAATTAGTACATCACTCACCTCCTTTCTATGAGTAGCAAGGACAATTCAGTAATATGACATCCCAAAATTTGCAGTATACAAAGCCTCCGTGATTCACTGCAACATAGTTCCACACTCCAATATCAGCAATAACACTCCAAAATTGTCTTCTTTGTACATATAAGCACATAGATAAAGCTCAATATAAGTAAAGGCTGCCTTTTTTTGCGCGAGTATAAAGCCTGAGTTTTTTTTTTTTTTTTTTATGGGTTTTCTTAGAAGTGGTCCGAAAGGGCAGATTTCAGTGCAGATGAACTATCTAACCTCAGTTTGTTTATTTTTATATTTTAAAAATATTATTTTGAAAAAAAATAATTTTTTTTATTTTAAAATAATTTTTTTACATATTTTCATATATTTTTTTATATATTGATATTAAAAATAAAATTTCTAAAATAAAAAAATATTATTTTAATATATTTTTAAATAAAAAATACTTATACTTTCAAACACACTTTAACTATAATTAAAGAATTTTGATTTGTATTTAATATTAGCATGTAAAAAAAATTATAGAAAATAATTTAAACTAAAAAAATAATTGATATTATACTCCAGAATACACCAGACTGAAGAGATTTGATTTCTATTAAAAATTAGCATTTTAAAAAAATTACATACAAAGTGATTCAAATTAAAAAAAACCAAAACAATTATTATTAATGAAAACATTAAACGTTGCCAAAATACTTTAGACGTCCATTTTTTACTCTCTAATTTCACGGTTAAAAATTTTGATTTTTTTTTTTTTTAAAATTAAAACTTTTTAATTGCTTATTAAACTAAATTCAAGGTATTTTCCATTTGGTTAACGAAGTTGAAAGATGAGGATTAAGTGAAAAATACGTTATAGGTGATGGTTTAAAAAATTCTCACAAAAAATTCATTTTCATCCTCAATCTTTACATATACCTTTTATATTCCTAAATATCTTTTTAATTTAATTTTGATATAAAAATTATTTTTATTAAGTTTTAATCTTTGATTTAAAAAGAAAGAGAAAGAGAAAGAGATAGAGATCAGCGGATTCTTGCTATACAGAAAAAGATATCTCATTGGCGATGATTTACCATGTTTTCCTTGCCATGCACAAACTATTGAACTTCTTGCTGGAGATGGGTTTTATGAGATAAAAGATAAACTATTGAATATGTGAACGCAACACCAATTAACCAAGATAAGTTTCGGGAAGCAATTAATAATGTGCAATTGCAAGATATGAAAGCAAGATAGAATTTCTTGGTGTTTGCTTTCTAATAACTATGAATTTGAGTTCTCCTAAAATTATTGAAAGTTTACATGATCGTTAATTTTAGGTTTCATGAAATTAATTGAAATATACACAAACTGATCCAAACATCCACATTAATAATAAAAAAATATAGAATTTCCTCATACACATGTGTTTTACAAGAGTACGTAGATGATCAATCATATCTAAGTGTAATTTTTTCACGAAAAAGCCCAAGAGAAAACCTTGATTTATTTTACCTTTTTGTGTATATATAAAGCTTATGTGTTTGGGAGTGTGGTACCAGATATTTTTTAAAATACTTTTCATTTCAAAACACATTAAAATAATTTTTTTTATTTTAAAAAAATTATTTTCGATATCAGCACATTAAAATTGATCTGAAAACACCAAAAATTATTAATTTGAAGCAAAAAAAATAAAAATAATTTTTTTAAAAAACACTTCTAAAATACGATGTAAAACACTCATTTCCTTTGTTTGCTTAGAAGTGGTCCAAAAAGGAACTAATTATTGATTTCAATGTAAATGAACTAACTTAAATAGATTAATTTTGGTGAAAGAGACTTGATCTTTATTTAAAATTAGTATTGATATTTTTTTTTCACGTGATCCAAATTAAAAAAAAATAATAATGTAAAGAACTAAATAGAAACACATCCATAGACATAAAGTCATCAATCTAATAAGAAATGTTAAGAATGGTGCCTAAACCTTAAAGAATACAAAATTGTTGAAAAGAAACACAAAATGTTATTATTTAGGCCTATAATCAATATTTTAAGTTTAATCTCCTATGAGTGGTTGTGTTAACCACTAATATGTTACCTCTCGACTGGGTATATATATATATTTTTTTTTTAAAAAAAGCCAAGTTTGGAAGGACTTGTCAGAAAAAAATTTTTAAAAAGTTTCAACATAATTATTAAATCTAGCCCAGCCTGACGAGTCGACCTAATAGCTAAATCAATTTGGATTTGTTAAAAGAATAACCAGTGCAACAACCTAGTAAAACTCAATCGACCCATGACCTGGGTGAATCCGGACAAGATCCATTTTTTTTTTTTCAAATGTGGTTTTTCTTTTATACCTCTTTTTTTTTCATATTTTCTAAGTTGATTATTAACATGTTTTAAAGTTCAATATATAAATATTAGAAAAATACTTTACTTTTTCAATATCGGATTTGAAACCCTTTAGTATATATATTTATGTTTCCAAATTTTTTTTATTTTTTTAATATAGAATTTGAAGCCTTTTGTATATCTACTCTATATTTACAAGAAAAAAGTTATGCTTTTTTAATGTGAGATTTGAAATTCTTTAATATGAATACTTTATATTTCCAAGAAATATGTTATTTTTTTTATGTAAAATTTGAAGACTTTTCGTATATATACTCTATGTTTTCAAGAAAAAATTATGTTTTTTCAATGTTGAATAAAAAAACTTTTTAAAATATTATTTTAAATTTTATTATTTAAAACATGTATAACTTATTTTTTAATTGAAATTTTTCATATAAAATATATTTTTTAATTTTTTCAAATTAAATTAATCTATAAAACTTAAGAACTGACCTCTTAATCACATCAACTCCAGACGGGAATTGATAACCTCAAAGGCTCAATCTAGACAAAGGACAGCCCTACCTAGGCTTAGCCCATCAAATTCTCCAATTGAAAGATACAAGCCCATAAGACGTTTGAATGGCCCATATTATGTTAAATGGATCTAAGGTTATCTATAACACCGTGATTACACTGAATTTCAACACCTTCCAACATATAAATGTAAGCCTTGTTACGAAGAACAAATACAAACACTGACAGAAAAAAAAATATATGCCATGTAAGGCTCATGTCTAGTAGCAGAGATTGCAGATTGCAATAACAAGCAACGAAATGGCATAGATTATCCAAGTAACCCACTTGACACCAGGGGGAAATGGGATTGAAACGGTGATGAAAAACACGGTGGCTGCCAGGAAAACTGCAACTTTACCCAACACTTTGGATGTCCTCGGAAACTTGGTGGGGTTGATAAATTGTGAAACGAAGAGGCAAGAAAAGATAAATGCAACAAGGATACAGACTAAATGCAAGGAATCGCGTTTGGAATCAGGAATTTGGTGAAAATGAAGGGCTATTTCAAGTCCTGATGTGAAGCAGATGCTTATAAGCGTCTTCTGCCATTCCATTTCGTGCTTAGCATGGAACATATAGACCAGCTCTTCTTCTTCGTTCATGGTGGGACGTGGTAGCTGCTGTGATTCTAGTTGTCGTGCACCTTGCCAGAGTCGGGACACAGATTCTGGAATTGAAAGAATAAAACCTTTGATAACTCGAGCACCATTCTCCATGGTTTTCCTGTGTTGTATGCTATAAAGCTTGAGAAGACTAGGAAATAATTTATAAGAAACGAAAAAAACTGTCCAAAAAGTATGCATGTGATGCTGATATTGCCAGCTTATTTATACCAGCAGAAAAGAAAGAGGTGGAGGTTGTTGATAATCGGATTCGGACCTCAAGAGTCAACAACCGAATGTTGGAGTTTGGAAAAGTCAATCGGACCTGTAATTTTTTAATCTAAAAGTGATGAGCTATTTTATATTAGAGTAGAAGTTGATGAAGAAACTTTAATAATTAAGCCATTAATGTTTTTTAATTTATAGTTTTTTAAAAAGTTTGTTTTTGCAAACTCTAAAAACTACTATAAGACCAAATTATGTGGAGAAAAGTTTACTTATCAAATTATGTTTCATATTTTTATAAAAGGTGTACCTAACTCAAACTCAAAATCTATTATGCAGATCTTAAATTCTTTATCATCACGCGCACAAGAACATGATGATTTTAATTGTAGCTGAGATGTAGTGGGCTGCCGGAGTTTCGACATAGTTGCTGCAATCCAAGGGGAGAAAATCTTGACGATAGATGGTGCTGAAATTGACATGGAAGTCCTTTGCTAAAAAAGCTTGCAAAGACAAGAATGTGATTGCTTGAAAACTTTTGAAGTTTTCTTATATATATATACAAATATAAAAAGAATGAGGTTAGGATTTTCATTCATCACAGTATTATGAAGTTATTATTTTAAATTAAATATACAAAAATTATATATAGACTAAACTAAAAATACTATTTTAATTTTAATAAATAAAATAAGATAAATATATTTCTTAACAATTATCACTTGTTTTTTTTAAAATAAAAATAAAAACAAAAACAATTCTTTCAATAATCATAATAAGTGAACTAAATAGTAATAAATTTAAGCCAGTTCTAACATCTTAGATGATAAAATTACATTGATGGGTGTTTTAGATATACTATAAGTTTTTATTATGAATCTTTTATAATATCTAATATTTAGTTCTTAATCCATTAATTATATGATTTGATGGACATCTAGTAATGTGATCGATGATATTAAATTAACATTATAGAATCGGACCTCTCATTATAAAAATCAACGAAAGGAAATGAAGAATCGGACATCATTATAATATTCAATCGGGCCTCTGACAAGAGCGGCCTTGCAAGAAACTACGTTTATATATTCATGTTCTTGCTTTGTTAAGTCCTAAGCACAGCCTAGATTCACTCTGTTTATATTTAATTTGGGAATTTGTTTTTTTAAAAAAGGTCCCAGATACAGAAATTGAGGGGTGTGAGCAGAAAGAATGGGCTTAAGGCCCAGCTTGAAACGTGCTATTCGGCTATAATCTGCAACTTTCGCAACAGAAGTTAGATTAAAGCAATATTTCCTAGTCTAACATTGCTTTAAAACATATTATCTCTAACATTGAACTCCCCTCGGTGAATTAATGGTAAGAAATATTATCTCTAACATTGCTTTAAAACATATTAGGTGAAGTGCTTGATTTTTCCAAATTAATAAATAAAATATAGTTTCATTATGGGACAGACTCAGCTGATACATAGGACTCGAAGCCCAAGGCTCAAGAAAAACCCAGAAATTTAACCCCAGCATAAATCCAAAGAACATTCCTGCCAACCTTTTGAAACGAAAATATGAGCTAAATTATTACAACTATCCAAAATGAAAACACAGCTTGTGGTCCTTTGGCAATGAATTCAGTGTGCTTGCTACAAGGCAACTAACCTTCTCTCCACGTAATTTGGTTTTATAGTAGTTTTTACAGTTTGGAAAAACAAACTTTTAAAAAAACTATAAATTAAAAAACATTAATGGCTTGATTATTAAGGTTTCTTCATCAACTTCTACTCTAATATAAAAAATTACAGGTCCGATTGACTTTTCCAAACTCCAACATTCGGTTGTTGACTCTTGAGGTCCGAATCCGATTATCAATAAATTCCACCTCTTTCTTTTCTGCTGGTATAAATAAGCTGGCAATATCAGCATCATAAGCATACTTTTTGACAGTTTTTTTCGTTTCTTATAAATTATTTCCTTGTCTTCTCAAGCTTTATAGCATACAGCACAGGAAAACCATGGAGAATGGTGCTCGAGTTATCAAGGGTTTTATTCTTTCAATTCAAGAATTTGTGTCCCGATTTTGGCATGGAGCACAACAACTAGAATCACAGCAGCTACCACCTCCCACCATGAACGAAGAAGAAGAGCTGGTCAACAAGTTCCATGCTAAGCAGGAAATGGAATGGCAGAAGACGCTTATAAGCATCTGCTTCACATCAGGACCTCAAATAGCCCTTCATTTTCACCAAATTACTGATTCCAAACTCGATTCCTTGCATTTACTCTCTATTCTTGTTGCAATTATCTTTTCTTGTCTCTTTGTTTCACATTTTATCAACCCCACCAAGTTTCCGAGGACATCCAAAGTGCTGGGTAAAGTTGCAGTTTTCATGGCAGCCACCGTGTTTTTCATCACCATTTCAATCCCATTCCCCCCTGGTGTCAAGTGGGTTACTTGGATAATCTATGCCATTTCGTTGCTTTTTATTGCAATCTGCAATCTCTGCTACTAGACACGAGCTTTACATGGCATCTATTTTTTTCTGTCAGTGTTTGTATTTGTTCTTCGTCACAAGGCTTCCATATTTGCATGGAGGAAGGTGTTGAAATTCAGTGTAATCACGGTGTTATATATAACTATTGATCAATATAACATAATATGGGCCATTCAAACTTCTTATGGACTTGCGTCTTTCGATCGGAGAATTTTATGGGCTAAGCCTACGTAGAGGCTGGATTATCTTATGTCTTGCCTGTCTTTTACTTAGAGTAAACTTCTAGAAATTAATTAGGGCTAACAAAAGACAAAAAAAATGCAAGAGATAGACGTCTCCAAGGCTGAAACGACACGGTGGTTTTGAGGGATTTTAAACCGCTACACATCCTGAAAAATATTTAGTTGTACGTGACATCTAAGCGATTCATACGAAACTCATAGTCTGGTACTGGCAACCAGAATCTACAAATTCATGATTCGTTAACAATTAAAAATAAACTATGATGGGAGTTCATTTAAAAATTCTTAAAAAAAGTTCAATTTCATCTTCAATCTTAATATATTATATCTATTCAGTTCTTAAATATCTTTTTAATTTAATTTAAATATGAAAATTTATTTTTGTTATTTTTTTTATCTCTAATTTGAGAAAAAAAGATAGAGGTCATCGAATTCCGGCTTCAAAAAAAAAAGTTATTAGTAATAATTATAATTATTAAAATAGTCAATATTAGTGTGAAATAATTTTATTTAATGAGTGTAGTTGTTATTAAATGTATTTTTTTCACGAATTATTCTGGGCCACATCCCAAAATCTACCCGTATAAGACTGAAAGGTGAGCATGAAACAACTGCAATTGGGCTCAACAACAATGCACTATGGTAGAGTAAGATATAGGGGGGAGGGAAATTGACAAAACAATGTAATGGGGGAGTGTTTTGAACTCAATCTAATAACTAAGGCTGAATCCTGAAAATAATATTTTGTAGGGAAATGCATGCCTCTGTAATATCTTATGGACTGATAGAAAGAATCCTCTCTCTCTTTTTTACAGGGTAACGGTAACAATGAGTCTACTTGTAACTTCCAGTTAGTGTTGGGCTAATTGAGTCCATAGATAAAGCCCATAAAAGAATATATGATTATTATTTGGACAAGAAAAATTAATCGGACCTTTATTTGAGATGGAGTTTGTCATCAACCGAATGTTGGAGTCTTTATTTGAGAAAAGTCAACCTCCTTCAAGTCTTTATTCCTTAACCACTCCTCATCGTTCCACTTTCCAGCCATGGATAAGAAGATCTGAGGAGTGAGAAGACTTGTTGCCAAAAAAATCTGTCGAAATACAAATGTATTTGGAACATTTGTCTTGCGTTGAAGATGTTTTGCCTCCTGCAAAGTCGAGTCTAAGGGAAAAGATGGAAAAAGCGTTATCGTTGCTAGAAGATTCTTTGGGAAGTCGTCGTTTTCACGTCCAGACATTTTTTTTGGGGCATGGAATTGTGGATTTCCAGAATGGACTTCAAATGTATGTTATTACAGACCGAATGAATACTCACACCTATCAGATGCCATGATCTCTTGTGGAGTAGGGGGTATTATTGCCTTTCCGGTCTTAGAATCTGATCAACCCAAGTATTGCTGTGCTGTGCTGGAGCTTGTGACCATGGAGGAGAAACAGGATTTTGATTTAGAGACGGAAAAAGTTTCACAGGCTCTCCAGGTTTGTTTTCATTACATATATTTTTTCAATCAGATTTTGGATAACATTGAAAATACTTCTCAATTTATTATCAGGATTTAGGAGAATAAGAAAGAGATGAAAGAAAGTAGATTTCCTTAACATATCGAGTTTGAAGTCAAAGTTATTGTCTTTTCTACTTTCGAAATCTCATAAAATGTGAATTTCTCCCCATTAGCTTCATTTTCTGTGATCTCTGTGTTTGCATTTGTAGTGTTTCTGAGGTGAAACAATCTTTCAGCTTTAAATTAGAGCTGATGAAGCATTCCTTATTACAACTGCACTAGCTTGAGTCCAGAATATATGTGCCATTAAATTATATGTGCAAAGAGACATTGGTCTTGTTTGAAGGTGTTATAAACTCTGTATAAGCCCAACTATTTCCAGGCTGTCGATTTACGGATCAATTTACTACCTCGACTTCGTCCTGAGGTATTTATCAGTAGTACCTTACAGTTTTTTTTATGCTACATTAGGCTGTCTTCTGCTTTGTCTAATAGAATTTTTTTTCCCAGTGTTTTTCAAGGGATCAAAGAGCTGAGTTAACAGAAATCGCTAATGTTACCAGAGCTGTATGCCTAACACACGGATTTCCACTTGCTCTGACATGGATTCC
The DNA here is from genome assembly GCF_005239225.2 of Populus alba. Taxonomy (NCBI): domain Eukaryota; kingdom Viridiplantae; phylum Streptophyta; class Magnoliopsida; order Malpighiales; family Salicaceae; genus Populus; species Populus alba. The sequence continues at coordinate 3,523,405 of NC_133300.1, read as the reverse complement.
TTGTGATTATACCTGGGGAGCTGTTGATGATATTTCAAAATCTCATTGCAGATTATGTAATTCAGGTTTTTTGAGGACATGTGAACTTTCAATAGAGCGTACAGCTAGTTATTCAGATGAGGAGATGCAAGGCTTTGTGAATGCTTGTGAGCAACTATTTCTGAACACAGGGCAAGGTGCTGCTGGACAATCCCATCGAACATATCTTCCTTCCTTTGAGCCTGATGTGAAGGAAAAGCATGTCAACGAGTATCCTCGTACTCATCAAGTTCGAAAGTATAAATTTGAATGCTGCAGTTGCAATAGTGCTAAGGAGCACTGGTGCTGGTTTTAGCTATATATTAGAGTTCTTTCTCCCTCATGACAGATATTTTAGAGCAGCATGATTTGGTTACAATCCGGAAGCTTAAACTACGGGAAACTTGTAAGAGCTTGAGAATGTTTTCAGAAGCAGAATTAGTCGGGGAACGAGGTTCTAAAGTTAGTAAAAAAAATGCTCCAAATGTTGATGGTAATATGTTCACCGTATCTGCTTTATAATAAAAGACGAAAGGTATCTGAAGTGTGGAAATGGTTCGACAAGGTTAAAGAAAAAAATGGTGTAGAAAAGAAGCATCCAGGGTAAGGTAAGAAGGGAACTTCAAATCTGCACAAGCACTTAAAATGGTGCAGTATGGGCCATATGTAAAGGATGCAAAAACAAGTATACAGGTGATAGCAAGAAGGAAACTTCAAATCTACACAAACACTTAAAAAGTTGTTCAAAAAATAGACGGAGAGATACAAAAACAAATATGTTTGTTCAATGGCGAAGAGAATGAAGTTATCTAGCATCACCTTCTAAGGACACCAGTTGTCTGGCATCACATGATCCAGATTCTGATGATAAGTTTTGGGGATTCCGTGAGTGGCATAAGCAGAAAGATGATGGCGATGTGGTTGATTCACAAAAACTTGATCTTAATCGGTATTTAGGAGAGCCTTTGGAAAACCTGGATAAGCTTTCAGATGTATTAGCTTGGTGGCGGTCAGTTCTCCGAGATTTCCTGCACTTTGTAAAATGGCTCGTGATTTCCTAGCGATTCCAATATCAGCTACTGTATCAAAGTCTTCTTTCAGCGGTGCAGTTGCTATCATGTGGACAGGACTAGTTGGAAAGCCCTGAAAACAATTGAGTTCTTCACTTTCTACAGACAGGTGATTCCAAAATGATTCTTCCCCCTAAATTTCTGAACATCGTTTTCCTGTTTTTTTCCCTACCATAAATTGTTAATGAAATTTGGCTGCAAAGTCACACACTTCCCTTGTAATGATTATTAACAGGGTCATGACGTACGCTAAAACAATAGTAAAAGCTAAATTTGATTTGCATTTCCTAAGCTTGATGGTGCAACGTTGATCAATTATAGTATCAATTTATTTAACCGGATTGTATTTTTAAGGTATTAGCATATGTCTTACTCGTTGACAACATGTGAACGTGATTGTTCTGTTGTAACAATTTCGATAAAATGTTCACATTTTATGGGATGATCATTTTTCTCAATTTCTTCTTGTCATCCATATTTGCAGGAGCAAGGAATGGATTTCTGGTTCTTTCCTGGTCTCCTTAAATGTGAGATCTGACTCACTTGTGAAGCAAATGTTTAAATATCCGGTTGGTCCGTTTACACTGGGTAAACCTATGAGTCCAGAGGATTTGAAGTTAATCCAATACGTGCTGAATGGGAGGTCAGAATTTTTTCCAAGAGTTCTTGTTTGCTTAGCTGAACGATTTTAAGTTCACCTGTTCTATACTTGTTTCTGCTAGTGAGATTGTTGTTCAATGCAATAATTATTATTTAACTCGGCGGGAATTATGCCCCATGAGACCATAGACCTGCATTGATGATAACGTCCTTTCTACATTCTTAGCTCATAGATCCTACATAAGAAGTTTGAAAGGCCCATATTATGCTGTATTGATCAATGATTATACATAATAACGTGATTGCACTGAATTTCAACATGCAAATACAAACATTGACAGAAAAAAAAATATGCCATGTGACGCTCGTGTCTAGTAGCAGAAATTGCAGATTGCAATAACAAGCAACGAAATGGCATAGATTATCCAAATGACCCACTTGACACCAGGGGGGAATGGGATTGAAATGGTGATGAAAAACACGGTGGCTGCCCATAAAACTGCAACTTTTCCCAACACTTTGGATGTCCTCGGAAACTTCGCGGGGTTGATAAAATGTGAAACAAAGAGGCAAGAAAAGAGAATTGCAACAAGGATACAGACTAAATGCATGGAATCGAGTTTGGAATCAGTAATTTGGTTAAAAAAAAGGGCTATTGTGAAGCAAGTGGTTATAAGCACCTTTTGCCATTCCTTTTCCCGCTCATCATGGGGACTGTCGACCAGATCTTCTCCGAGAAGTGTTAGCTGCTGTGATGCTAGTTGTCGTGCTTTATGCCAGAGTCGGGACACAGGTTCTGGAATTGGAAGAATAAAACCTTTGATAACGGAAGCACCATTCCCCATGAGTTTCCTGTGCTGTATGCTGTAAAACTTGAGAAGATTAGGAAATAATCCATAAGAAACGAAAAAAAACTGTCGGAATAGTTTTATAATAGTTTTTTTATATAATTTATAATAGTTTTTTTTTTTTTTAGTTTGAGATTTTTACTTTTCGATTTAAAATTATTTTTAAGGAAATTGATTTTTTTATTTTTATTTTTTATATCAAAAATAAATTCTTTAAAAAATATATTTTAATTTATTTTTAAATAAAAAAATATGAATAAATACTGGCAGCAGAAAAAGCTTCAAAGTCTACAAGTGAAGAATGGAGAATGTAATAATGATGTACACAGAGAAAAAGAACTAAGAAAATGGAGAAACGTAGAGAAACAATGGTAAATCAGGCAAAAAAAAAATCAACCTGAATATTCTTGTAAAAAAGAAACAGATCGAGAAATCACCTGAATATTCAGGTTTATATGCAAGAATACTTATGGTATACAGTAAGTGCAGTTCTTTCCTCAGCTCTTCATTAATTTGATTTTGGGTCAATCTTGTTTCACCAGGCTTTGTTGTTTGCTTTGTGGGGGTTTGAATATGAATACTGCTTGCAAGTATTGTGGCTATATATAGTTTATAAACTCGAGGGTTTACCATGGTTGTGCGTGGGCCCATGGGAGGTTACTTGGGTGAACGCACAATTTTTAACCATGGTTGAACACAACCATGGTCTTCCGTCGATGATGATTTAAGAAAAAGATGAAAGAAAGTAGCTTTCCTTAGCATATCGAGTTTGAAGTCAAAATTATTGTTTTTTCTACTTTCGAAATCTCATATTGGGTAAAGCCCACCAAGTTTGCTTGGGAAATAATTATTGTTTCACATTTTATCAAGCCCACCAAATTTGCGATGACATCCAAAGTGTTGGGTAAAGCTGCAGTTTTCCTGGCAGCCACCGTGTTTTTCATCACCATTTCAATCCCATTCCCCCCTGGATAATCTACGCCATTCCGTTGCTTGTTCTTGCAATCTGCAATTTCTGCTACTAGACACTAGCTTTACATGGCATAAATTTTTTTTTGTCAGTGTTTTTATTTGTTCTTCGTAATAAGGCTTATATTTGCATGTTGGAAGTTGTTGAAATTCAGTGAACGGATCACGGTGTTATATATAACCAGTGATCAATATAACATAATATGGGCCATTCAAATTTTTTATGGGCTTGCATCTTGGAGAATTTGATGGGCTAAGCTTAGGTAGAGCCTAGATAGGGCCTGATTATCTTATGTCTTGCCTGTTTTTAACTAAGAGCAAACTTCTACAAATTATTTAGGGCTAACAAAAACCCAATGATTTACAAAATTCTTAGAGATCGCTTCTCAAATTTTATTTATTTTTTTTATTAAAAATTATTTTTTTTATATTTTCATATTATTTTAATGTGATGATTATAAAATAATTTTTTTAAATAAAAAAATATTTTAATATATTTATAAACGAAAAACATTTTAAAACCGTAATCGCTACTATAATATTAAACATGTATTTAATTGTTAGTATGGGCCATTCTTAACCTTCAAAAATTATATTTATTTTTTTAAAAATTTATTTTTGACAAATCCTTCCAAACCATAGTTTGCCTTACCTTTTTTAATTAATGTAACTCAGTCGAGAGGCAACATATTATAGGAGTTAATCATATTATAGGAGTCCAGTGCAATTAGTAAGTCTTTACTCATTTTTAGCAATATCTATGTTGTAAAACCTGAGAATAAAACTCTACAAAAAAAAAATATTCTAACATGTTATATGTTAGAAACATGAAAACTTAATATAAAATTTTCGTGAGTCAAATGCATCTATTATGTGAGGTGAAAATAAAATATATTAACCATGGAGAATAGTAAGTAGAATAATTTTTTTAAATATTTAAAAAGTTAAAAAAAAAAATATTGTGTAACTGTTTTGTATAAATTTTTAAAGTAAAAAGCGCAGAGAAAACGGTCCAAGACAGTACAATAATGGAGGACCTCACTAACATTAACGCGTTGGACCCAGTTGTCACAACTACCACGAAATTAGCGCTCCAAATTCCAGCTCAATACCAATACACGCTTGAGAAATTTCCTTGCTTTTTTTTCCTCCAAGAAATCAACAAGCTGTCATTAATAAAGCACAAGGTTAGTTTTCTTAGTATGTGTTCATGCAATAATCCATTGATACTCCTCTATATTTTATTTTCTAGACCCACAAGCCATTATAACATGGAATTTATTTTCAATGATTACATAACAAGATGGTGATTGAGCTTTAAAATTTAGACAGACAATCCAAATGCACTTGAGATTCTCGGTCAGGTATGTGTCATATGGATTATTACTCAATTAAGAAAACCTTGTATGCTTCTTTTTTTTTAGTTCCAGAAAAGCACAAGGATGAAATTGAAAAGAATTAAACTATGAGAATGGAGGGAAAATATCAGTAAATTTAAAGGGGCAGAAGATAAGTTAGTTTTAAGACACAGTGTCAAAAGTCAACAAGGAAACCTCCTTCAAGTCTTTAACCACTCGTCATCGTAGATAAACAATGGTAAAATCCTCTCTCTTCTTCTTTTTTAGTTTTTTCACAAAAGAGAAACAAATTAACTCAGGAGCTCAGAGAGAATTTGCACACAGGAAAAAAATGCAAAAAGCCTTAAATTATTGTTGTAAAAAAGAAAACAGATCGAGAATCACCTGAATGTTCAGCTTTAGCGTACAATTGCAAATGCTCTTGTCGATTGGGGGGGGGGGGGGTATATATACTCCAAAACGGCGGATACGTGGAAATTATATTTTAATATAATATATAATATATATTTCCAGCTCATTTACTTAAATTTTTTTCCTTTTTTTTTTGTTTTTTTTACTAATTAACATAGAGTTTTTTTTTTTCTTTTAAGTTGTTATTGCCTGCTTCTTTTTCTTACGTAAATTGTTTTTCAAGTCCAGTAACTTCTTTTGCTTTATACTTTAGGTAAGATTTTATTATTATTATTTATTTCATTATTTAATTTTAATTTTATTTTTTTTATAATTAATTATTAAAGATATTAGAGTTTATGATAATTTAGGGATTTTGATATGAATGTATTCAAATATATTCAAAATAAATGTTTGAATTTTTTAAATTAAATATTTTTTTATTATAAATAAATAAATTAATGTTCATATAAAAATCACTATTTTTTGCATCTCTTGTATTGACAGAGTAAATTATTAAAATTATTTAACTAAGGTCTCTTAGTTCACTATAATTATAGATTAATTATTTAATTGGGGTTTCTTAATTTACAATGTAAATATCTTAATTGTCATTTTATATCACAAATTTATTTGTAATTAATTGTTAACGAGATGCTTGGAGTTAGAAGAGGGTATGGATTTAAATCCCATAAGTTAAACTTTCTCTCTCTTAGTATTTTCTCTTATTTGAAACTAGAGTATAATATTAAAACTTGTTTCATATATTTGACTTAGTGAGTTTATACAACTTTTGTGTGTGTGTAGAAATAATTTAAATGTCTAGAAATGATTAGGTATAATTTAATCAACATACTTATTATATATATATATATATATATAATTGAAATGAGTTTTTTATAAATTGATGTGTATTTTAATATGAATATCATATGAAAGATTTAGAATTATTATGCAACTCAACTGACTTTATTATTGTGTTAATTATTATGAAGATATTAATGATAATAATAAAATCACTAAGTTTATTAATTAAATTAACACGTCACTGTAAAAGTATTTCAAGTGTAAATCCTTGAGGATGAATAATCATTTCAAAACTTAAAGTTATGTAACTCAATTAAGTTAAAAAAAATCATATTAAAAGTTATAATATTTATTATTAATTTGTCCCCTCATAGAAAAAAGCTCTGGCTCCGCCACTGATTCTTCCCTATATGGTGAGCCACGTGGTTTTGACATTCTTCCCGACTTGGTAGGTTAGAAATTGATTTTGATTATTTTAAATTAATTAAAAATTATATTATTTTTAATTGAATTGGTTATGGTATGACATTAAATTTTTTCACGAGATAAACAAACAAACATTTTAATTATTATCAGTGAGTAAATATTGATATTTGCAAAATTAAATGTTGGTTTTTTCTTAAAAAAGAAAAGAAAAAAAAACTATTTTTTTATTTTTAAAAAATGATTTATCATGATAGATTTAAACTATCAATCCTTATCTATATCCATGTATTATGTACAACATACTACATGGTAATAGGATGTGAAATGAGTTTTGATGAATTAATGTTTATTTATTTATGAATTTCATATGGAAGATTTATAATTATTATATAACTGAAATGAATTTTATTATTATGAAAATTTAAAGAGAATAATTATAATGTAAGTTTTTTTATTTTAAAAATATTTTTAAATTAATTTGTTTTATGTGAGTTAGTATAATTTGTTTCAAATTGATTTTTTAACTCATATCTATATAATATAGTATTTGTTAATTAATTTGCTCTCCCAATTAAATACTCTGCCTATGCCATTGGGAGTACTTAAAGGGAACAAGAGGATCTTAAAGGGAGAAACTTATTTATGAACAACATTATGTTCTCTCTCCAGGACAAACAATTTATGCCCCTTGAAATGGTAATGAAAAAACACGGTGGCTGCCAGGAAAACTGCAACTTTACCCAACACTTTGGATGTCCTCGGAAACTTGGTGGGGTTGATAAAATGTGAAACAAAGAGGCAAGAAAAGATAAATGCAACAAGGATACAGACTAAATGCAAGGAATCGAGTTTGGAATGAGTAGGTTGGTGAAAATGAAGGGCTATTTCAAGTCCTGATGTGAAGCAGATGCTTATAAGCATCTTTTGCCATTCCATTTCCTGCCTAGCATGGAACATGTTGACCAGCTCTTCTTCTTGGTTCATGGTGGGAGGTGGTAAGCTGCTGTGATTCTAATTGTCCTGCTCCATGCCAGAGTCGGGACACAAATTCTGGAATTGAAAGAATAAAACCCTTGATAACTCGAGCCATTCTCCACGGTTTTCCTGTGCTGTATGCTATAAAGCTTGAGAAGACTGGGAAATAATTTATAAGAAACGAAAATAACTGTCGGAATAGTATGCTTGTAATACCTTTATAAAAGTTTTTTTTTATATTATATAATTTATAATAGTTTTTCTTTTTTTTAATTTAAGATTTTTGCTTTTCATTTAAAAATATTTTTAAGGAAATTTAATTTTTTTATTTTTAAAATAAAAATTCTTTAAAAATATAATTTAATTTATTTTTAAATAAAAAAAATACTTTAAAGAATAAATACTAGCAGCACTAAAGCTTCAAAGTCTACAAATTAACTCAAAAGCTCAGAGAGAATTTGCACACAGGAAAAAATGCAAAAAACCTTAAATTATTGTGGTAAAAAAGAAACATATCGAGAATCACCTGAATATTCAGCTTTATTTGCAAGAATACTTATGGTATACAGAAAGTGCAGTTCTTTCCTCAGCTCTTCATTAATTTGATCTTGGGTCTATCTTGTTTCACCAGGCTTTGTTGTTTGCTTTGTGGGGGTTTGAATATGAACACTGCTTGCAAGAATTGTGGCTATATATATACTCGAGGGGCTTGGGCAAAGTTGTAAATTTTACTATATATACTCGAGGGAATTTTTTTTATCAACCCCACCAAGTTTCCGAGGACATCCAAAGTGTTGGCCAGCCACCGTGGTTTTTATCACCAATTCCAAATTTCTTTATCACCAATTCTCTTTGAAATTTTGGAATTGGTGACTGCAAATACAACACCTCATTTCACCAATTCCAAATTTCTTTATCACCAATTTTCTTTATCGCCGTTCTTCCCACTATAATGACATTCAAAATTTTACTTGTACGTGGACATTTTGAATGTCATTTGATATGTAAAAACGCTGACAAGGTTTTCTTTAATTGAGTAATGATCCATATGAGATAGACGTGGCTGAGAATCTAAAGTGCATTTGGATTGTCCTGCCTAATTTATAAGCTCAATCACCATCTTTTTATGTAATCACTAAAAAGAGAATAAATTTGAGAGAAGTTCAATCTTGACTTGACTTGGCTTCTAATTTTGATAATAATTAAAAAGGATGCTTCTTTCTGGCACACTTTGCTCCATCAGTTTTCATCTCTCCATATTTTACATGGGACATTTACAGGCTACAAGAACAGGAAGTTTCATCAGGGTAAAAAATATATATATATCCTAATTGACAAAATCCAGTATATTAAAAATTTTAGTTGCAACAAAATGATTTTCTGCAGACCCATACTATTTTCATTGTTTTTTTTGCGTTTGTTATAAATTTTTTCTCAAGTCTCCACAAGCTTTCTAGCAGGAAAACCATGGAGAACGTTGCACAGGTTATCAAGGGTTTTATTCTTTCCATTCCAGAATCTGTGTCCCCACTCTGGCATAGAGCACGACAACTAGCATCACGGCAACTACCACCTTCCACCATCAACCAAGAAGAAGAGCTGATGAACATGTTCCAAGCTAAGCAGGAAATGGAATGGCAAAAGTTTTGGATAAAGTTGCAGTTTTCCTGGCAGCCACAATGTTTTTCATCGCCATTTCAATCCCATTCCCCCATGGTGTTGTCACACCCCCTCAAAAAATTTATAAAGGCACGACATCGGCTGGCGATTTTCGTTTTGTTCTATTTTGCGGATTTGGTTCTTTGGAGTCGCCACCTAGTATTTGGTCACTAGGAACCCTAACTGGTCTTTCAGAGATTCTAAGGCAAGGGACTGGTTGCGTAAAGGGAAGGTACTAGCACCCCTAGTACGCCCTACCTAAGGTAAGCTGCTTGGTGTTTGGTTTGCTCTATAGTCTATGGTGTGTTGGCGTTTTCTAAACCCGTCAATTGATTTTGGATAGAAATCTAAGGAGATTCCATGTGCTTTGAAAGCTCATTTTTCCCTTAGTATTTCAAGAGTTTGCGACTCGTAAATCGCAAGGAGGGACAAAATTTGAAATTTTGAAATGTCCTCGATTATAATCAAGGCTTCTTTCAAAGATGCGTGCGGATTTATTACTCCCAATAATATTTTGGATATTCATCCTTTAAGGGTTTCTTTATCCAAACATTAGCGGTGAATAATAGATGAATTACTCCCAATAATATTTTGGGATATTCATCCTTTAAGGATTTCTTTATCCAAACATTAGCCGGTGAATAATAGATGAATTACTCCCAATAATATTTTGGATATTCATCCTTTAAGGATTTCTTTATCCAAACATTAGCGATGAATAATAGATGAATCTCCCTCCCAAAATAAAATTTTTAATAGTTTTTGGAATATTGGCCAATACCCTTTGGAGTTTTACAAACATGTTGTAAAATCCAGAAATGCAAGAAAATAATTTTGTGTTTAAGAAATCTATGCGAAACACATTTTCAAAACTTCCAATATTTTTTTTTATATAAAAAAGAACATTCAAAACATGTTAGAGTATTGGCCGTATGCATGAAAACAAAACATTTTTTTTTTATAAACATTTTTTTTTTGTTAACGAAAATCGGTATTTTAATACCGGATTTGTATCTTACAATATAAAAATACAACCAATATCCTGCAAAATTGGTAGAAAAAGATGCGAGAAAATCACATTTTTTTAAAAATTGATTTTTGAATTTTTTTTTATTTTTTTTTATAATCTTATAATACACACACACACACACCTATATATATATAATTCATGTCCTGCGTGAAACAGTAGGACGTGAATTATATTTCACGCCTACTGTTCATGCAACAGTAGGTAAGGAGGAAGAAAGAAGAAAAGGAGGAAGGGAAAAAGGAAGGAGGAGGAAAGGAAGAGGGGCTTACTTGGCCGAAGGGGTTTGTGGCTGCTGTGATGAGGTGGTTCGGCTGGTGGTTGCAGCGGTGGAGTTGGAGGAAGACGGCGTCGGTTTCCTGTTGCAGAGGAAGAAGAAGAAGAAGAAAAATCTGCAGAATTTGGGCGAAAATGCTGGTTTTTGGCTGACTTTGGACCGAATTTCTTCTCCCTCAGATCATCAAATTCGACTCTATTTATAGGCTGTGGAAGAGGGAAATCTTGTATATGTTATGGAAAAAATTGCAACCCTTGATTCAGTTGGGAAGCATCTCAACCGTTCGCTCAAAGTGTGCACCTCGAGCTGCCAAATTTGGCAGCTCAAGGCTGTGAACTGCCCGAGGTGGCCACTTTGAGCCACTCAACGGAGCCGTTTCTAACATTTCCGACCCGACCGGACCATTCTCCGGGATAAAGGGGTTGCATTGTGAACATGTTGGTGTAAAGTTTGTCGGATTTGGAGGCCACACGAGCCGGAAAACACGCCCTGGAATGCAGCCACTCAGGCAGTTTTTTGAGGAAGAAAGTGAACAGTAAATTAAGGCATCTTTTCCAAATTGGTCCCTGGTTTCGGATTTTCTCAATTAAGTCCCTAATTGGCCTTAAACTTCAATATTTATGCAATTAAGCCCGTGATTTGACTTAATAAATTCCTAAAATCATAATTTGGCCCCAGAACTTTAATTTCTTCTAATTAAAGCCCAAATTGACTTAAAAATCAAATTTTTCTTGCAATCAAATCCTTTATAAATTCAAATAAAAATCCAATTAAGTCCATAAACATCCAAATTTGGGCTTCTCCTCAAAATTCAAAATTTTCCTTCTCAATAGGGCTCTCTCATCCTTCAAGAAAATACTGTCAAAAATCCAATCTTTGTATCTTTATACTCCTTGACCAGTTTTCTAACCATTTTCTGAGTGCTTCTGCCTTCCGTTATTTTTCTAGCCTCTTTTGGCTATTTATTTTATTTATTTTTGTGGGGACCCAAAAATGGGTTACAACAGATGCCCCCTCTTTATAAAGCTTACGGAGCATAGGTTTTGCGCAGTAAGATTTATAAAGATAAACCAAAACTGAACTCCCGAACTGATTTGGTTGGAGCTTGATCGCTCTGAAACTTTGTCTTTATAGCAATCCTCCTCAACCCAAAAACTATGATCAAAATTTAGTCATCTCGAGATCCCTTCTGGCGATCTCCTTTAACCCCAAAAACTTGGAATCCCATCTGGCGATTCTTCTTAACCAAGGCTAAAATATAAAGTCCCTTCTGGCGACCTCCTTTGACCAATATCGAAATGCGAGATCCCTTCTGGCGATCTCAACCAACTTGGAATCTCATCTGGCGATTCCTTTACTCACAACCAAATACAAAAATACGTAATGGTCTCGTTGTATGGGTGACCTACCTAAGAAAAATGATGGTCTCATTATATGGGTGACCTACCCAGAAAAAAATGAAGAATGGTCTCATTGTATGGGTGACCTACCCAGAAAAAAATGTTGGTCTCATTGTATGGGTGACAAACCAAAAAAAAATGTTGGTCTCATTGTATGGGTGACCGACCCAAGAAAAATACTGGTCTCATTGTACGGGTGACGAACCCTAGTGCTGGTCTCATTGTACGGGTGACGAACCCTAGAAAAAATGATGGTCTCATTGTATGGGTGACCGACCCAAGAAAAATAATGGTCTCATTGTATGGGTGACCTACCCAGAAAAATAATGGTCTCATTGTATGGGTGACCTACCCAGGGGGAAGAATTCTTAGTAAACTCCAATGCTTTTCTAAGAAATGGTTTCAATATGAGGCCCCTTCTGGCGACCTTCCTTGATGAATGTCGAAGTATGAGATCCCATCTGGCGATCTCCTTTAACTTGGAATCTCATCTGGCGATTCCTTTTATTCAAAGCTGAAATATGAGGTCCCTTCTGGCGACCTCCTTGGATGAATATTGAAATATGAGATCCCTTCTGGCGATCTCCTTTAACCAACTTGGAATCCCATCTGGTGATTCCTTTTTAACCAACATGAAATACGAGGTCCCATCCGGCGACCTCCAAATAGTGAAACACGAGATCCCTTCTGGCGATCTCCTTTAATCAACTTGGAATCCCATCTGGCGATTCCTTTTAACAAACATGGAATATGAGGTCCCATCTGGCGACCTCCAAAATAGTGAAATACGAGATCCCTTCTGGCGATCTCAAACAACTTGGAATCCCATCTGGCGATTCCTTATTACCAACATGAAATATGAGGTCCCATCTGGCGACCTCCAAATAGCGAAACACGAGATCCTTTCTGGCGATCTCAAACAACTTGGAATCCCATCTGGCGATTCCTCTTAACAAACATGAGATATGAGGTCCCTTCTGGCGACCTTCATCGAAATACGAGATCCCTTCTGGCGATCTCAAACAATTTGGAATCCCATCTGGCGATTCCCTTTTATCAAACATGAAATATGAGGTCCCATCTGGCGACCTCCAAATAGTGAAATGCGAGATCCCTTCTGGCGATCTCCATCAACTTGGAATCCCATCTGGCGATTCCTTTTTATTCAAACCATGAAGTATGAGGTCCCTTCTGGCGACCCTCCATTGACGAATATCAAAATACGAGATCCCTTCTGGCGATCTCAAACAACTTGGAATCCCATTTGGCGATTCCTTTTTACCGAATGCTATCGATGTCGTTCTTCCTGCTGGCAGGGTTTGAGAATCCTTATCTTCTCTTCTTGTTGTTCTAGAATCAACTCAATGATTCTTTCTTCGTCCATAATCTTGTTGGAATACACTAAGATCTCCTCCTGTAACGATCCAAAAAAAACATACATGCAATGATTTATGATTAGATGCAATGCATGCATTCGTACCTGGTTTTGAAACATAGGCCCCATCCTCATCTTCTTGTTCGTGAGACTGCCTCTCAACATGAGCTTGCTTTTGAAATCGTATGCTGGATTCATCTCTCGTGTTGCCTCCTATCATATCTTGGGGAAGAAGTCTTCGACTTTTTTACAAGTAGCCCCCTTTTTTCTCCAAATTTACGACTTGTCCTTGCCTCTTTGTCATGCTTTTGTTAAATGCTTTATCTTTTTCAAATCTACGGGCCCTCATCCCGTTTTGAAAACATGTAAAACCTTTCAGGAAATAATCTTTTATTGCCCCCTAGTGTGGAGTGCAACTATATGTCAAGAAGATCTGATTTGGTGCTCTCCAATTGATGGAGTCATCTCTTTAGTCATGTGTAAAAAGTTCTTTTAAGTAAAAGATTTCAAAATGCTATGAGATCATATGTTTTATATATATATATAAAAAAGGCTCTTTACAAAGAGAATTCATGGTCAGACTTTAATTTTGTTGATTGGGAAATTACGAAATACATCAAGCGTAATATTTCCTTACAGAGTCAGAATTCACGGGCCTAAATAGATCTTCTCCATCCATTCTAGATAAAAATTAAAGCTTCTCCAAAAAATGCTTTTTGTACCACTAAAGGGCCCTCATTGTTTGGCGTCCATTTACTCTGACCTTTCTCCTGGTAAAAGACAACATTTTTCTTCAATATAAGATCTCCTTCGTGGAACCCTCAAGGTCGAATCCTCTTGTTGTATGATTTGGCCATCCTTCTTTGATAAAGTTGATGATGACAGATTGCGGCTATCCTCTTTTCACTTATCAGATTCAACTGTTCACATTTAACCTTGTCCCATTCTAACTCTTCTAGCTAAAAGTCTATCAATACTCTTAATGAGGGATTTCAAACTTCTAAAGGTATTACCGCCTCCATTTCATATACCAACGTATACAGGGTGACTCTTATTGAGGTTCAGATTGCAGTGGGGTACGTGTGAAGGGGCAAATGACAACATCTCATACCAATCCTTGTAAGTGAATACCCATCTTTTTTACATTCTTGTTAGCAGCTTCTACCGCACCATTCATCTTTGGTCTATATGGCGAAGAATTGGAATGCTTGATTTTCCATTTAGTGCAAAGCTCCATTATCATCTTGCCGTTGAAATTCTGGGCATTATTTTCTAGTGGACCATATCGATAGATCAAATATTCTTTCCATAAATTTCTTCACCACTTTTTTTCACGTGATCAAAACATCTCAACAAAGTTTCGTCAGATGATTTATACAAAGTTTCCCCATCAAGATAGAAATCCATTGCTAACCTCCTCAACGTCTTCTTGTTGAATTTTCGGATGCCCCACGGGATATGTATGGTTTTGGATGAAATTCTTGATATCATAGTACCCAGGGTTTCCATCTATTTCTCTTTCAAACTGAGCAAACAGTGAGCTAGTTATTTCTTATATCAATGTGTATTGGTTGTACCTTGTGCCCAAAGTCTATTCTAACCATAGAAGCTGGCGTGACCAAAACATCAAAATGGTTTCATTCCCCTTCCTAGATGAGTGAACTTTATTTCCTCAAATTCTCTAGCCCATCTAGACAAGTATTCTTGGCAAGGTCTCAACTTCTCGTCCTTGGTTTGCCCTTGTCCTTTCACTTGACAAATAATCAAAATCGAGTCTCCAATACACATCTATCTTTCTGATGTTTAGCTCTAATGCAACCTCTAAAATGCAAGCTTCAAACTCAGTTGTGTTGTTAGTGTACCCAAATTGCGACTTAACTAAAACCGGATACTGTTTCTTATTAGGAAAGATTAGCACTGCCCCCACTCTATTACCACAACACCCTCAAAGTACATAATCCAACAATCTGATTTCCCTTACTCGACTGAAAGCATATTTTTATCCAAAAAAAATTAAATCTTAACAGCCCATAAACTTTCACAACATGGTCAGCTAGGTGATTGGCGATGACATTCATGGCTTTCCTTATCATATATACTATGTTGTACTCAGCTAGTAGAACTTGCCATTTTTCAATTCAACTCGATAGATAGGGGTGGATTCAATAGGTATTGCTTGATTTTCGTGAAAGCTTCTTCACATTCTTATTCCAAATTCCAAGATTCTTCCTCCTTAACAATTTGAAGATGAGGTCATAAGTCGTGGTTAATTGGGATATAAATTGAGCAATGTAATTCAAACTTCCCAAGAACCTCCTTACATCCTTCTTAGTCTTGGGAGTTGGCATAGGTTGAATAGCCTTTACTTAATCAGGGTCCACTTCTATTCCTTTGTCACTCATCAAAAATTCCAAAAACTTCCTAGATTTCACCCCGAATGAACACCTTGCATGGTTAAGCCTCAACTTGTACTTTCTTAGTCTTTCAACTAATTCCTTCAATATTTGGACATGATTCTCTCCCTCTCTAGGTCATGTCATCCACGTATACTTTAATCTCTTTTGCATCATGTTGTGAAATAAAGTTACCCTGGCACTTTGGCAGGTGCCCCCAACTTTCTTTAACCCAAACGGCATGACCTTGTAGCGAGTTTCCAAGTTTGTTCATGTTGTTCGTTTTTATGAATCCCCTAATGTTATTTTCCTACCATTCTTCCTCTTCTACAACTAATATGGATTCTTTTAAAGTCCGGCCATTCATTCTCAGTGTAAAGTGCAGGTGTAGTTATGGAAGATTCGTTTTGAAAAGAAAAATGATGTGTAAAAACACCAAGATGAACTTTTGAAAAGGCATTTGGAACCTCGATTTAAAAAGTTGAAAAAGGAAAACAACACAATATCATGATCAAACAAGCATTGTTGATTAAATCACCAAATGGAGCTTCTTGGGTCTCCCAATTCTAGAACATCTCTCCCTTTATGGATGCAAAAAGATATTATGGAGCATACATCCTAAGGATAGGCTCTAGTTCCTTTATGTGAGACATTGGGTAGGTTTACTACTGGGTCTCTAAAAAGGGTCTCTTGCTGTTCCAGTGATCACCCTCGTAAAGGCGATATGGAGGTCCAGCAGATAGTGGGATGGCACGTGTACCAATCACAATCAGTCTAAACACTCAGCAAAGAGTTAGGGTTTACACAAACTTAAACCTTGACTCAAGTCATAAGGCAAGCTGCTAGTCCCCCACTTAACCTTAAAGTTACAGGTGTGTGCCCTCATAACAATAATAAAGTGATGCATGACCATGCCATGTACGATAGAATGTAAAGATGTATGCTAAAACTTTTAAACAAAGCATCGTAAGAAAACAAAAACCAATAACACATAGCCTAAACAAACAAAGAAATCAAGCTTAGTCCAAGGGTCCCCAGTGGAGTCGCCATTCTGTCACACCCCCTCAAAAAATTTATAAAGGCACGACATCGGCTGGCGATTTTCGTTTTGTTCTATTTTGCGGATTTGGTTCTTTGGAGTCGCCACCTAGTATTTGGTCACTAGGAACCCTAACTGGTCTTTCAGAGATTCTAAGGCAAGGGACTGGTTGCGTAAAGGGAAGGTACTAGCACCCCTAGTACGCCCTACCTAAGGTAAGCTGCTTGGTGTTTGGTTTGCTCTATAGTCTATGGTGTGTTGGCGTTTTCTAAACCCGTCAATTGATTTTGGATAGAAATCTAAGGAGATTCCATGTGCTTTGAAAGCTCATTTTTCCCTTAGTATTTCAAGAGTTTGCGACTCGTAAATCGCAAGGAGGGACAAAATTTGAAATTTTGAAATGTCCTCGATTATAATCAAGGCTTCTTTCAAAGATGCGTGCGGATTTATTACTCCCAATAATATTTTGGATATTCATCCTTTAAGGGTTTCTTTATCCAAACATTAGCGGTGAATAATAGATGAATTACTCCCAATAATATTTTGGATATTCATCCTTTAAGGGATTTCTTTATCCAAACATTAGCGGTGAATAATAGATGAATTACTCCCAATAATATTTTGGATATTCATCCTTTAAGGATTTCTTTATCCAAACATTAGCGATGAATAATAGATGAATCTCCCTCCCAAAATAAAATTTTAATAGTTTTTGGAATATTGGCCAATACCCTTTGGAGTTTTACAAACATGTTGTAAAAATCCAGAAATGCAAGAAAATAATTTGTGTTTAAGAAATCTATGCGAAAACACATTTTCAAAACTTCCAATATTTTTTTTTATATATAAAAAGAACATTCAAAACATGTTAGAGTATTGGCCGTATGCATGAAAACAAAACATTTTTTTTTTATAAACATTTTTTTTTGTTAACGAAAATCGGGTATTTTTAATACCGGATTTGTATCTTTACAATATAAAAAATACAACCCAATATCCTGCAAAATTGGTAGAAAAAGATGCGAGAAAATCACATTTTTTTAAAAATTGATTTTTGAATTTTTTTTATTTTTTTTTATAATCTTATAATACACACACACACACACCTATATATATATAATTCATGTCCTGCGTGAACAGTAGGACGTGAATTATATTTCACGCCTACTGTTCATGCAACAGTAGGTAAGGAGGAAGAAGAAGAAAAGGAGGAAGGGAAAAGGAAGGAGGAGGAAAGGAAGAGGGGCTTACTTGGCCGAAGGGGTTGTGGCTGCTGTGATGAGGTGGTTCGGCTGGTGGTTGCAGCGGTGGAGTTGGAGGAAGACGGCGTCGGTTTCCTGTTGCAGAGGAAGAAAGAAGAAGAAGAAAAATCTGCAGAATTTGGGCGAAAATGCTGGTTTTTGGCTGACTTTGGACCCGAATTTCTTCTCCCTCAGATCATCAAATTCGACTCTATTTATAGGCTGTGGAAGAGGGAAATCTTGTATATGTTATGGAAAAATTGCAACCCTTGATTCAGTTGGGAAGCATCTCAACCGTTCGCTCAAAGGTGTGCACCTCGAGCTGCCAAATTTGGCAGCTCAAGGCTGTGAACTGCCCGAGGTGGCCACTTTGAGCCACTCAACGGAGCCGTTTCTAACATTTCCGACCCGACCGGACCATTCTCCGGGATAAAGGGGTTGCATGTGAACATGTTGGTGTAAAGTTTGTCGGATTTGGAGGCCACACGAGCCGGAAAACACGCCTGGAATGCAGCCACTCAGGCAGTTTTTTGAGGAAGAAAGTGAACAGTAAATTAAGGCATCTTTTCCAAATTGGTCCCTGGTTTCGGATTTTCTCAATTAAGTCCCTAATTGGCCCTTAAACTTCAATATTTATGCAAATTAAGCCCCGTGATTTGACTTAATAAATTCCTAAAAATCATAATTTGGCCCCAGAACTTTAATTTCTTCTAATTAAAGCCCAAATTGACTTAAAAATCAAATTTTTCTTGCAATCAAATCCTTTATAAATTCAAATAAAATCCAATTAAGTCCATAAACATCCAAATTTGGGCTTCTCCTCAAAATTCAAAATTTCCTTCTCAATAGGGCTCTCATCCTTCAAGAAAATACTGTCAAAAATCCAATCTTTGTATCTTTATACTCCTTGACCAGTTTTCTAACCATTTTCTGAGTGCTTCTGCCTTCCGTTATTTTTCTAGCCTCTTTTGGCTATTTATTTTATTTATTTTTGTGGGGACCCAAAAATGGGTTACAACAGGTGTCAAGTGGGCTAATTGGATAATTTATCCCATTTCATTGCTTGTTATTGCAATCTGCAATTGCTGCTCCTAGACACGAACATACGACTGCGGTGTATATATTATCAAGTTTATGCTAGTACTAGAAAAAGTGACAAATCCTGATTTTGTGCGTAAGATTTTAACATTAATGTGCCCTTACTGAAGATAAAGGTATGACAATGTTTCTAATTATCTAGCCAACATGCAGTTCGACAGTGATACCGAGAGGTTGGAAAGTGTACTAAGATTGCTAGTGAGTGATGTCAACTCATGCAGGAATGATTTGGCTTCTAAGGTTGAGGCATATTATGAGTAAAGGTTTGGAAAATCATTGAGAATTTTTTATAAGAAATGAGAATATGAAAGACATAAATCATCGATAGAAAAGAAAGTATTCAGACAACATATAGGAATTCAACTTCAAGAAAAACTTACCAGAGAATGTGGG